>NC_037676.1:30862903-31038400 GCF_003255815.1 Theropithecus gelada | reverse complement strand
AAAAAAAAAAAAAAAAAAGACCGCTAGCCAGACTAATAAAGAAGAAAAGAGAGATGAATCAAATAGACACAATAAAAAATGATAAAGGGGATATCACCACTGATCCCACAGAAATACAAACTACCATCAGAGAATACTGTAAACACCTTTATGCAAATAAACTAGAAAATCTACAAGAAATTGATAAACTCCTAGACACATACACCCTCCCAAGACTAAACCAGGAAGAGGTCGAATACCTGAATAGACCAATAACAAGTTCTGAAATTGAGGCAGTAATTAATAGCCTACCAATCAAAAAGCCCAAGATCAGACAGATTCACAGCTGATTTCTACCAGAGGTACAAAGAGGAGCTGGTACCAATTCTTCTGAAACTATTCCAAATGATAGGAAAAGAGGGACTCCTCCCTAACTCATTTTATGATGCCAGCATCATCCTGATATCAAAACCTGGCAGAGACAAAACAAAAAAAAAGAAAATGTCAGGCCAATATCCCTGATGAACATTGATGCAAAAATCCTGAATAAAATACTGGCAAACCAAATTCAGCAGCACATCAAAAAGCTTATCCACCACGATCAAGACAGCTTCATCCCTGGGATGCAAGGCTGGATCAACATACACAAATCAATAAATATAATCCATCACATAAACAGAACCAATGATAAAAACCACATGATTTTCTCAATAGGTACAGAAAAGGCCTTTGATAAAATTCAACACTCCTTCATGCTAAAAGCTCTCAATAAACTAGCTCTTGATGGAATGTATCCCAAAATAATAAGAGCCATTTATGGCAAACCCCCAGGCAATATCATACTGAAAAGGCAAAAGCTGGAAGCATTCCCTTTGAAAACTGGCACAAGACAAGGATGCCCTCTGTCACCACTCCTATTCAACATAGTATTGGAAGGTCTGGCTAGGGCAATCAGGTGAAAGAAAGAAATAAAGTATATTCAAATTGGAAGAGAGGAAGTCAAATTGTCTCTGTTTACAGATGACATGATTGTATATTTAGAAAACCCCATTGTCCCAGCCCAAAATCTCCTTAAGCTGATAAGCAACTTCAACAAAGTTTCAGGATACAAAATCAACATGCAAAAATCACAAGCGTTCCTATACACCAATAATAGACAGAGAAGCAAATCATGAGCGAACTCTCATTCACAATGGCTACAAAGAGAATAAAATACCTAGGAATACAACTTACAAGGGATGTGAAGGACCTATTCAAGGAGAACTACAAACCACTGCTCAAGGAAATAAGAGAGGACACAAATGGAAAAGCATACCATGGTCATGGATAGGAAGAATCAATATTGTGAAAATGGCCATACTGCCCAAAGTAATTTATAGATTCAATGCTATCCCCATCAAGCTACCATTGACTTTCTTCACAGAATTAGAAAAAACTGCTTTAAGTTTCATATGGAACCAAAAAAGAGCCTGCATAGCCAAGACAATCCTAAGCAAAAAGAACAAAGCTGGAGACAACACACTACCTGACTTCAAACTATACTACAAGGCTACAGTAACCAAAACAGCATGGTACTGGTATCAAAACAGATATATAGACCAATGTAACAGAACAGAGGCCTCAGAAATAATGCCACACAGCTACAACTATCCAATTTTTGACAAACCTGACAAAAATAAGCAATGGGGAAAAGATTCCCTATTTAATAAATGGTGTTGGGAAAACTGTCTAGCCATATGCAGAAAACTGAAACTGGACCCCTTCCTTACACCTTATAGAAAAATTAACTCATGATGGATTAAAGACAAATGTAGGACCTAAAACCATAAAAACCCTAGAAGAAAACCGAGGCAGTACCATTCAGGACATACACATGGGCAAAAACTTCATGACTAAAACACCAAAGGCAATGGGAACAAAAGCCAGAATTGATGAATGGTATCTAATTAAACTAAAGAGTTTCTGCACAGCAAAAGAAACTATCATCAGAGTGAACAGGCAACCTACAGAATGGGGGAAAATTTTTGCAATCTATCCATCTGACAAAGGGCTAATATTCAGGATCTACAAGGAACTTAAACAAATTTACAAGAAAATCAAACAAACAACCCCATCAAAAAGTGGACAAAGGACATGAAAAGATACTTCTCAAAAGAAGACATTTATGTGGCTAACAAACATATGAAAAAAAGCTCATCATCACTGGTCATTAGAGAAATGCAACTCAAAACCACAATGAGATACCATCTCGCACCAGTTAGAATGGCGATCATTAAAAAGTCAGGAAACAACAGATGCTGGAGAGGATGTGGGGAAATAGGAATGCTTTTACACTATTGGTGGGAATGTAAATTAGTTCAACCATTGTGGGAGACAGTGTGGCAATTCCTCAAGGATCTAGAATGAGAAATCCCATTTGACCCAGCAATCCCATTACTGGATATATACCCAAAGGATTATAAATCACTCTACTATAAAGACATATGCACATGTATGTTTATTGTAGCAGTATTCACAATAGCAAATACTTGGATCCAATCGAAACACCCATCAATGATAGACTGGATGAAGAAAATGTGCCACATATACACCACAGAATACTATGCAACCATTAAAAAAGGATGAGTTTGTGTCCTTTGCAGGGATGTGCATGAAGCTGAAAGCTATTATTCTCAGCACACTAACACAGGAACAGAAAAACAAACACTGCATGTTCTTACTCATAAGTGGGAGTTGAACAGTGAGAACACATGGACACATGGAGGGGAACATCACACACTGGGGCCTATCATGGGGTTGGGGGCTAGGGGAGGGATAGCATTAGGAGAAATACCTAATGTAGATGGTGGGTTGATGAGTGCAGCAAACCACCATGGCACGTGTATACCTATGTAACAAACCTGCACGTTCTGCACCTGTATCCCAGAACTTTAAGTATAATAATAATAATAATAATAAATACGGCAATTTTTATACTAGAATGTAAATTTCATCTAAGCAGGAACTTTGCCTTTCTTGTTTGCCTCTAATTATCGTGAACTCTTCTTAAGATATAAAAGGCACTGAATATTTGTTGAATAAATAGCTAAATATACATGTCCGCAAATGTATTATAAATAACTAAGTATACTTGTCTGCAAATTACATTGTCATCATTTCTCTCAATTTTTCATTACAGACTATCTGTGGTAAAATATCATCACCCAAACATGGCACTGGAAACTGCTGATCTGTTAAAATATTTATAGGAATCTGCCATATACTTATGTGAAAAAAAGACTAGAACGCAAAATATTTATATTCTTAAAAACCACAGAAATGATACTTGTACAATTTTGAAAAGGTTACCAAATTCATTTTATAATAATAGTTTTAAAATATTATCCAGTGGACTTCAAACTGTGTGTTGCATTGCATTCATGGAAATCAATTTTAATGAGTCACTATAAGCTATAAAAAAATGAAATAGAATGGCGGGGAATAGACTAGAAGATATCAGTGTCATCACACATTGTGAAGTTTTGTGTTATGAAAATCACTAAACTATTGTCGCAGTTAAATAAACACATGCAGAGATAATAATGAATGCATTTTGGATGGTGGATCTCAGTGGCAAAAACTCTGTGATCCACTAATGTAGACCTTGTCCTTGCTTCCCATCAAATAGTAGGCCATTTCCAAAAGATCTCCCTCCATTGCTTGCTTAGACAGAGAGAATAAACCCTCCCTGGGACGATGTTCCATAATGAATGACTAAATGTAGTGGAACTTAGCTAGATGTTTTAGATCAACTGTTTTTATGGAGTTGATTGGAAGGTAAAACAGTAAACATTTCATATAGCCTCAACAAAAAAGATGGTTTGAAAGAGATCAGACAGAGAGGATGAAAGGCATGAAAAATATTCAATCTTACCTGAGCCCTGTGCTTCTGGAAAAGAGTAAAGATTAAGAAACCTCTCTACCCTTTAGTGTCTGGCAAACAACTAATGCAAAGGCCCACACTGCCCTGCCATATTCTGAGATAAGACCCATCTCCACCCTTCTTCATGACTTTTATAAGACTTCTGGATGACTCCCTTTTTTTCCTGCCTTTATAGAACCCCAGGCCCCCTTCCTTTTCTTCGAGATATTCGCCATAAATCAATGTTCTCCATTTTGCAATGGTTTGAATAAAATTTTCTCTTTAATGATCTGGTGCATCTTGTATTTGATAGTTTGGTGCCATGACTTGGATACACTGGCTCCTGCACTAGGATCTTTGCTTACTCCACCCAGGTAATAAGGCTTCTTTGGGCCCTTTGTGCTCCATTACTGGTCCAAGGAACTATGAATGAGTCTAACTCCTGGTCCTGTGATATGGACCCTTGTCTATTGGTAGCAAGGCAAAGATGTGATTTATACATATATATTTTTAGTACTCACTTGATTTCTGGCACTGGTTTTGGTTTCGTGGTCTGACCACTTGATCATCTCTGAAAAGGGGATTATTGACTTTTAGAGATCTTGTCTCTTACGGGTGAAAGACAGCAGAGAATTTGGTTTGCTACTCTTTTCTGTTTGTCTGTTTTGAGCTCGAATCAAGAATCATGAGAAGAGAACAGCTCTTTGATATAAAACAATAAGTTTTGTGATTCTGTGTCCACTCTTGACCCATGGCTTAAATGTTAGAATTGAAACTAAATTCTTGCTATCTCTGCTTTAATGTCTACATGTCTGTAATTAAGAAAGGACATCACCACTCATTGTTAGAGTATGTAATATTTCCCTGTTGGCCAGGTACGGTGGCATGCACCTACAATTTCAGCTACTATGGAAGCTGCAACCTTAGCTACTCAGTAGTCTGAAGGCAGGAGTTCTAATCTAGCCCATCTCTGAAAAAAATAAAAATAAAATATTTCCCTATCTCAGGATGGTGTCACTAAATTAGGTTAGAGAATCTCTTAAAGAAGCTCTATTCTAATTGGCTTAGAAATAAATAACCATTTATATAAACCAAATATTTCCCAAATTCCCAGAAGTTAAGGAAATTGAGCCTTAAATACTTTTAATGTAGGTGAAAAAGATGTATCTGGTAGGAACATAACTCAGAAACAATCATTCAAGTTCACAAAATCTAGGTAAATGTTTGGCAAACATTAATTAACAATAATTATTATTTTGATCATCAAATAATTAATAAGGTTGATTTAGTAAAAATAGCTATGTTTTCTCCGAGTTTTTAGTGTTAAATATAACACAAGCATGCTTCTATTCTACTTGTGAATGTTCTTCCTAAACTTAAATATTTTGCCAACCAAATAATCTAGCATTACTTCTACTTAATGTTTAATATAATAAAAACAAAAATTTGTGTTTAAGCAAATTGAGTCATTATCCTAACAAACTTTCAGTGGTGGTAATATTTTGGAGCATGTCAGCTTGAAGACAATTTCCAAGATATTTGGTAACTTAAAACCTTGGATTGAAGCTAAATTGAATTAATTAATGAATATTCATTTGATATTTGTGTAATTTCTGTGCAAGAGAGGAAAGTGAAATATTGGTAACCAAGCATAATGTTAAGTTTATATACTTTTTGCCTTTTGTTTCTATATGCTATAGAGAAGCATGTACATTCAGTTTTAATAAATGTGTTCATTTTTGCCACTTTGCATAAGTCGTGCTGTAAAGAATATGCATGGCTATTAAAAGTTGTGAGATGTGTATTCATGAGTTCCACTAGTGTGTTACAAAAAGCTTATGTATGACAGAAAGATCACAATTATCCTTTTCCCTTTTTTCTTTGTGCAACAGATGTTACTATTTCTATTTAAAAATTATAATCAATATACATGAATGAGATTCCACAAGGCATAATAATGGCAGAGAGATGCAATTTTGTAGAAAGTGTTTTTGTTAAAATAGAGTTTTTTTATTCTGAAGTCATATAGCTAGTTGTTAATGTGTAGGACAAAAGCTGAATAGACGTACAAAGTTGTAAAACGCTTGTAGGAAACAAAATTTGCTGTGGTCAGTGCTGGCTAAGGCTTGATGAATTCATTTATAAGATTTCAAAAAGATCTTCAGTATGAAATACCATACTGATGCAAAGTAGAATTTAATTTTGTCTCTGTTTAAAAACACAACATTTTCTTGACTTCTTGGTCTACTTTTAATAACATTTTTTCTTTACCTTCTGAGTAATCTGCCTGGAAGGCAAAGATTCCATGTCTTAGAATAACTTCCTGTAGTTTGTGTTGAGTTTATCACGTCCTTGCTTATTTAGTAAAGTCTTCTCCCTTTTGAAAAAGCTAAGATTCCTTACAATCATGTTACTGCCTGTGCCTACTTTTTCACTCTTTTTGCTGTCACCTTAGTTAAGGTAGCAAAGTATTGTTTATCAGTAACTCATGGCCATATCCTAGTCAAGTGTCCCAATCTCCTGACAATCTTTGATATTTTCCCTCCGAAAACTGATTCCTAAGTGATATCTATTGCATCTGGAACTGTCTTTGGTATCTTCCAGAGGGCCTCCGAAAATCGCAAAGGATTTGTTATTTCACCTTATGAAAAGAAAGTTACTGAAAAGAATTAGGTTTATTTGATATGTTACTATTGACAAATTGCATGGGAGTCATTGTCAACTCAGAAGAGATGCTTAACCTTCGCTAGGATAAATCTGTATGGGCAGAATGTTACCATTATAAATATTTCAGAAATTGTTTGCTATATGGGAAATTCCTAGAGAGTCAGAGAGTCATCAAAGGCTTTGATGTCCAAAATGTGTTTTTCTTTGAGTCCCGATGTCACTTTGTCCTGCTATTAGAGAGCACTGCACGAGTCATAAGTTTCAATAATTTTTAAAATGTTAACTTGGTAACAACTTTTATTCTTTAATTTGAAATTGGCTTCTTCTAAGTCAGTGCTTTCCTTTTATAAAAAATCTGTAAATTGACAATTTATGATATTATAAGTATATGGGGTACAAAGTGATAATATGATTTATGCCTATCATGTGAAATAATTAAATTGAGCCAGTTAACATATCCATCACTTCAAATGCTAGTCATTTTTTGTGTGAGAACATATTTACTCTTCCCAATTTTGAAATGTACAATACTTTATTATTAACTATACTTACCACACTGTGCAACAGAACTCAAAAAGCAAAAGCAAACCAGATTCCTTCTAACAAAGATTTTATAGCCTTTGACCATCACCTCCCCATTCCCTCTACCCCCATCCTCTGTAACTGCCATTCTGTCTGCTTCTTTGAGTGTGATTATTTTAAGATTCCTCAGGTAAGTGAGAACATGCTATCTTTGTTTTTCTGTGCCTGTAAGCCAGTATTTTTCAAATGGGGATTCTTGTGATAAATACTCCTTAGATCTTTCACGTTTGAAAATGATTTTTCAAAATAATTTTTAAGTCTTCTGTCATTTACAAATAGATTTTTGCTTTGTGGTGCTTCCCTGAAAGCTCTTGCAAATCTAGCTGGAGTGCTTTGTCTCAACAAAGGATTATCTCAGAGTCCCATGGAAAAGCTCTATGCCAGGTACTTTTCATTTGGGCCAGAAGCTTCTGATGCCATCACTTACACAACCTTGAGACTGTACCAGCAGTCTGAGTCAGGATTTCCACAGCCCTGGTTGGAGAGGCAGATGTATACATGAAGCTGTTAAGCCAAGAGGAAGCAGAGCAAGAATTACACAGGACTGAAGGAACTGATGAGGGATGACTGTGGCTTTTGTTTGGAATATTGTTGATATTTTAATAGTTGATTTTTTTGGATGTAGGAAACCCTTTTCTATTTTCTCTTAAGCTAACTGAAACTCATAACAATTCAGGAGTCTATGCTTTGCAAATATAAATGAAACATTTGTCAATGGTATTTTTTTCTTCGTGTTTGACTGTTAGAGAATTCAGAAATTCTTACTGAGTATTCTTATTATATTTCAAAACTTAGTTATTTGCATAGGTTCAATAAACTCTTCCTTGTTTGCATGAAATATTGGAGACATCAGGTATGCTCATTTAAAGCCCTCTTGGGACAACTGGCCTGATTCCTGGCTAACGAGGTACCCAAATTTACAGGTGAAGGATACTTCCTATAGCAGGCCCAGAAAACCTGAGATATTTTGGGGATCTCTAAAAGACAAGTATCTATAATAATTTACCAAAATTTATAGATACTGTAGGTAAGTCTGTTGGCGAGTTCTTGATATAGCTTCCTAACCTCAAGTGGCTTTTAAAAATCCAATTTGAGATTCCTTACGAAAACTTCCAGCAAAGCAAATATAAGAAGCCCTATGTAGTGAATTCTCATCTTTAAGACAACAATGTAAATAATCAGGCCAAATCTGACGGTATTAGCCTTATCTTGTGATCAAGAATAATCTTTCTTTGGGATTATTTTTGATCAAAAGAGGGCTAACTATAGAGAGAAATGGTTTGTTTCAGTGGAAAACTATAGCAAGCTGCTCCTTCCTGTTTATCAGACTGTAGACATAATTTTCTCTTAGCCATATTATAGAGTTTTATAAATTGCAGGTAACTGATGCATATGCAAATTCTGACTTGTCTAGAATGATTTAAATGACTTCCTCTCCTCTGTGGAAAAAGCAGTTTGGATACCTTCCTAAAAATTGAACTGGATCCTGTTATCTTACCCAAATTGTTAATCCGTACCAAACTGTGAAGCCTTCCAGTTTGCTTCAGTATCTGGCTACAATCCTACAAACTAATGTTTCCAATTTTTCTCTCTTTCCCTGACTTGGTGTCATTGAAAAATAACATCTGATTACCCAGATTCCTGTTGGAACTCTAGGTTGTCTAGCAGCTAGCCCTTTCTGAAGAAATTCTACCAGCCAAAGTCCAACTACTTGATTCAAACTTTGAAGAACTCACCACTGCAGCAGATTACACTGAGGCCAGACTTTCCCCTGCACAAACCACTGTCTGAGCCACTAACAAATTCTGGTGAAAAGCTCAGGTCTTTCATTCTCTTAGAGGAAAGCTAATCAAGACTGAACATCATCAAGAACATTGACATCCTAGCTTCAAGAAACTCAGTGAATGGTACTGAGTAACTGAAAGATTTTCCCCACCCACCTTTTGGAATTTGCTGGACTGGTATGCTCAGGGTTAAACTCTGGTCTTTAACATAATCTTTGATGTTAATGTTTTTCATTTTAAACACTTCTTTTAAGGATCCTGATCTCTATTACTTTGAAACAACTGGCCTTTGCCACCACTTCTCAACAGCTGTTTTAAGGATGTTACGACAACAATGCCAACAAGAATTCTTGAGAGACTATTTCTTAGACCCTGCTCTGTCTTACTCAGGTTTTTGATGATCACCTCTACGTTGTTCAGCATCCTATAATGTTTATTGATCTTAAGTAGAAGTGGAGACTGACGATGTTGAATGTGACCTAATCCCTATGCTTCTAGAAAACAGTGGTGGTTAAGAAATCCCTTAAACTTTTTGTTCTCTTATATCTATAAAATCCTGCTTCCCTTTCTTTTGAGACATTCCTCGGTAACTGCAATAGTTTGGATAAAATAATCTCTTTAATTGCCTGATTGTACACTGACTTTGACAATACCATTCTACCTCTTAAATGTAGTCCCTGCTTTGGTTCATCACCTAGGAACAACTATTTTACATAAATTATAACTGTTTTTCTCTTCTACCAAGACTCACTATTTAGATTTTGGACTCAAGAATTTCTAAATATAAATATGCAAAGACCACTTCTCAGCCTCAACGCTCTCAAGGAATGATCTGAAAATCACTTTTCTTGGAAAGATTCTGCCAACATGTGGAATATAAAGATAGCAAGTCTACGTTTTTCAATATGTTTCATGTATCATATAAAAGAGTTGGCAATACACAAAGAAAAATAACATGTCTACTGAACATGAGGATCAAATAAATTTGATTACTGAGCACTACCAATGGGATCCACATTTCCTAAAAGTACTGGGCCAAACAGCAATGTCATACATTGCCTATCTTAGTCAACTCAGGCAGCTATAACAAAATACCATAGACTGGGTGGCTTAAACAATGAACATCGATTTCCTGCAGTTCCAAAACCTGAGAAATCCAGGATCAATGTGCAGGAAGATTTGGAGTATGATAAGGGCCCATTTCTTGGCATGCAGATGGCCACTCCCTGTTGCATTCTCACGTGGCAGAGAGAGAGGAGGTTTTGGCCTTCTTTTCTTCTTATAAGGGTGCTAATTCCATCACAAGGGCTTCACTCTCCTGACCTCATCTAAATCTATTAAAGCCTCACAGATGCCCCATTTCAAATACCATCACAGTAGAGATTAGGCCTTCAAGATACGAATTTCACAGGGATACAAAAGTTCAGTCCACAGCATTGTGTATGAAGTCTGGTTCATATCTCAGACTTCATTCTCAGACTGTGTGCTATGGATTTGAATTCTGTCCCTCTCAATAAAGATACGTTGGAGTGTTAACTCTCAGCACCTCAGAATGTGACATAATTTAGAGATTGGGTCTTTACAGGGGTCATCAAGTTAAAATGAGTTCCATAGGGTGGGCTCTAATCCAGTGACGAATGTCCTTTGTTTTTTCCTTTTGAGACGGAGTCTTACTCTGTCACCCAGGCTGGAGTGCAGTGGCGCAATCTCAGCTCAGTGCAACCTCTGCCTCCTGGGTTCAAGCAATTCTCATGCCTCAGCCTCCTGAGTAGAAATAGCTGGAACTATAGGCACGCACAACCATACCTAGCTAATTTTTGTATTTTTTAGCAGAGACGGGTTTCACCATGTTGGCCAGGCCAGTCTCGAACTCCTGGCCTCAAGTGATCTGCCTCTCTCAGCCTCCCAAGGCACCGGAATTGCAGGTGTGAGCCATCGTGCCTGGCAATGACTAATGTCCTTTTAAAATGGAAAAATGTGGACACAGAGACAGACATGCAGAGAGGAACAATGACATGGTGAGACACAGGGAGAAGACAGCCATCTACACGCCAAGGAGAAGGACCCAGAACAATCTTTCCCTTGTATCCCTCAGAAGGAACTGACCCTGCCAACACCATGATTTTGGACTTTTTGACTCCAGAACCGTGAAACAATGCATTTCTGTTGTTTGAGCCACCCTCTTTGTGGTACTTTGTTACAGAGCCCTAGCAAACCGATACACTGGATAACCTTGAGCAATAGATTAAACTCTTTAAGTTTTAGTTACCTTATATGATAAATGAGAAATGTGTGCATCTCATAGACTGATTGTAAAAAATTAATATGAAAAAGTGAGGGCCTGGGACTTGTAATTGCTCAGTAAAATAACTAATGGTAAGATTATCATGGCTGTTTACTTCTGATTCAGAGGATATCTGCTGAAATATTAGGTTGGTGCAAAAGTAATTGTGGTTTTTGCCATTTTAATATGATCAAAAAATAAGATGATTAATAATCACAGTCACCTCTATCCTCTTTCACATCTTCACTGCCACTATTCAAGAACTTAAGTGTCCGACATCACACTAATTATTTTAGGCGTGTTCTTATTTTTATTTTTATTTTTTCTTTTGGAGACGGAGTCTTCTTTGTTGCCCAGGCTGGAGTGCAATGGCACGATCTCGGCTCACTGCAACCTCTGCCTCCCGGGTTCAAGTGATTCTCCTGCCTCAGCCTCCTGAGTACCTGGGATTATAGGTGCCCGTCACTACACCTGCCTAATTTTTGTATTTTTAGTAGAGACAGGGTTTCACCATGTTGGTCAGGCTGGTCTCGAACTCCTGACCTCATGATCCGCCTGCCTTGGCCTCCCAAAGTGTTGGGATTATAGGCATGAATCACTGTGCCTGACCTAGGCATGTTCTTATTCATTCTCCCAATAAACCCTGCAATTTAGGCATTATCTTCTTTTTACATATGGGGAAACTAGAGCTTACATTGGTTGTTGGTCAAATTAAGACTTCTTGTAAGTAGCAAAGTTAAAATAGAAACAATACCTGGTGTGGAGGCTCACACCTGTAATCCCAACACTTTGGGAGGCCAAGTCTGAAGGATTGCTTGAGCCTAGGAGTTTAAGATCAGCCTGGGCAGCACAGCAAGACTTGTCTCTACAAATTTTTTTTTAAATAGCTGGGCATGGTGGTAGTTTAAAAATAGCTGGGCAGCTGGGACCTGTAATCCCAGCTACTCAGGAGGCTGACGTGGGAGGATTGCTTGAGCCCAGGAGTTGGAGGCTACAGTGAGCTATGATTGCACCACTGCACATTCACTCCAGCCTGGGTGACTGAGCAAGACCTTGTCTCAAAAAAAAAAAAAAAAAAAAAAAAAAAAAACCGTGGCATTTGATGCCGAAGCATGTGCATTACACTGCTCTGCCAGGACAACATTTCTATTTTAGAAACATTAAAGAAAACTGTAACAATGAACCCTAATGGGATCTCATACAATGTCATAGGATTTAATTTGTTAATTTATTTTGAGATCTCCATATGGATAACTTTTTGCATTTCATTGGTTCTTTGACTACTCTACTGCATGCCAATTGTGCAGTACATTTAGGAGCTTATGTGTTGTGTTGATGGATTTTTCTGGGATAATACTTTCTACAAATGTGATGGATATGCAATCAGAGGCTTTGTAAATTAACTCAGTGACACACTCTTGAGCCCACACAGATGAATAATCAAAAAGAACATTTTTACCAGCCAACATACTGAGGGGGAAGGAAACTATACAAATAAAGAGTTGTAAATACAGAGAATTCTTAAGGAATTTATTACATTGCCTTTTACTTAGAAGTTTCTTGAGAGAGTTTCAAATTGTGACTCTCAGAGGTTCTATGGCAGTGGTTTCCAGAGTGTGGTCTGAGCAGCAGCATCAGCACTGGAGTCAACATCACATGGGAACTTTCTAGAAATGCAGATTTTTGAACTACACTCCGCTGCCCTCAGACCTAATGAATCAGAAACTCTGGGGTTGCAGGGCAGAAATTTTTGTTTAAACAAGCGCTCTGGGAATCTGATATATACTGAACTTTGAAAACCACAGATTCACAGAATCGCTCCAGAGTCTCATCCTTCCTTTTTCTGCTGGCTTGTATTGCTTTTTAAAAGGTTATTTACTCTCCTGGAGTCTCAGGTACCCCTCATTCCCCTTCTCTTGCAACATTTTCTCATTAACTAGGCTTTGGATAGGAAGGAAAGAGTGGTCAATTAAAGCTTATTTTTCTCATATAGTAGATTAAATCTCAAAATTAAAAATCTGAGTCTCTATAATTCTTCCTTTACAATTTTTTTTTATCTTGAAATAATTATAGATTTAAAGGAATTTTTTTTTTTCTTTTTTTTTTTTTTGAGACAGAGTCTCGCTGTGTCGCCCAGGCTGGAGTGCAGCGGCGCAATCTCGGCTCACTGCAAGCTCCGCCTCCCGGGTTCACGCCATTCTCCTGCCTCAGCCTCCCGAGTAGCTGGGACTATAGGCGCCTGCCACCTCACCCGGCTAGTGTTTTTTTGTATTTCTTAGCAGAGACAGGGTTTCACCGTGTTAGCCAGGATGGTCTCGATCTCCCGACCTCGTGACCCACCCGTCTCGGCCTCCCAAAGTGCTGGGATTACAGGCTTGAGCCACCGCGCCCGGATTCAAAGGAAATTGTAAAAAAAATGTACAGGGCAAAGCATTTATTTATTTATTTATTTATTTTTTACAATTCCTGTGACTCCATAATTCACAGAACAATAGTACAATGTTACTATTTTCCCCAATAGTAACATCTTGCCAAACTACACTTCGATATCATAACCAAAGATTTGACATTTATGGAATCCACCAAAATAACTGTCTCCAGTCTTATATGCACTTATATGTATATGTGTCTGTTTGTGTGTGTATTTGGTTCCATCAAATATTATCACATATGTAGATTCACATGAACACTAGCAGTGAGGGTACAGAATAGCTTCCTCACCAGGATCCCTGGTGCAACCTTTTTTATGGACACACACGCCTCCCTCCGTCCTCTACTCTCTGACCCCTGGAAACTACTAATCTGTTCTCCATTTCTATACTTTTGTCATTTCAAGAATATTATATAAATAAAATCACATCATATGAAATCTTTTGTGATTGGCTTATTTTTAGTTACCATAATTCCCTTGAAATTCATCCATGGTTTTGTCTGTATCGATAGCTCATTCCTTTTTTATTGCTTCATAGTATGTCATAGTATAGCTGTGCCACAGTTTGTTTAACCAGTCACTGATTTAAAGATACTTGGGTTGTTTCCAGTTTTGGGCTTTTACAAATAAAACAGCTATGAATATTCATGTACAGGTTTTTACTGAGTGTAAGTTTTTACATCTCTGAGATAAACGTCCAAGAGTGCAACTGCTGAGTCATATGGTAAATGCATGTTTATAAGAAACCAGCAAATTCTTACTGCTCTGTTTCATCAGATTTAGAGTGGTGGGTGAAGAAACCAAGGGATAGAGAGGTTCAGAGGCTTATTTCTGGCCACATAGCTAACAAGTTGAAGAACAACCAAAATTTAGATCTGTTAATTTCCAGAATAGTCTTCTTTTCTCTTCACCTCTGTGTTTTTCTCCTCCAGTTGTCAAGTTTCTGGGTGAAAAGTGTGTCTCTGTTAAGGAGTAAATAGCATCTCCCTATTTAATTCAGGCATGTCCTCAGCCTGGTCACTATTTTTGGCTGCCAAGTTCAGTGATTTCTGTAGGAACTACCATGAGTTGTATTAAATTTAATAAAAACCTCTTATCTTAACATAATGATTTAAAATTGCAAATTAATTAAAAGGAAATTTGGAGAAGTGTGGTAAGCCTCTGAAACAACAAAAAATGTGGACATAAGTACAACTGATAACTTGGTCATCTCTACAAGCAAATGATTACTGCAGGTTTAGACCATCAACCCAGAAGCAACCGACCAGTTTGCGGATTACTGCTGCCCCATAGCCTATTCAAGAATGGTATCCTCTCTTTCCCTTCAGCCGAGGACACTTGAGCCTCAGTAGTCTTAAAACTTGACCTTACTACTTCTCTAATATGGTGACACTATGCTGATAGAGGAAATGAGTTTTATCCTTCCGAAAGGGTTTTTGTTGTTGTTGTTGTTGTTGTTGTTGTTGTTGTTTTGGTTTGGTTTTGAGACAGAGTCTCGCTCTGTTGTCCAGGCTGGAGTGCAGTGGCATGATTTTGGCTCACTGCGAACTCCACCTCCCATGTTCAAGCGATTCTCCTGCCCCAGCCTCCCAAGTAGTTGGGAATGTAGGCTTGCGCCACCAAGTCCGGCTCATTTTTTTAGTAGAGACAGGGTTTCACCATTTTGGCCAGGCTGGTCTCAAGAACTGACCTCAGGTAATCCGCTTGCCTCTCCTTCCCAAATTGCTGGGATTACAGGCATAAGCCACCACACCCAGGCCCCTCCTAAAGAATTTTTTAATTTTTGAGCAAGCACAGATTATTGTATCTGTATTTATTTCCTCACCAACTACTCACTGAATCAGATAGCCCTAGGAGCAAAACTGACAAGAAAGCTTTATTTTTTCAAATGGAAACCACAGTACTGACTGCAAAAGATAACCATACTTTGGCAATTGCTGTATTTGTTTGCAAATTTGCAGAGTGTTTATTTTTTCCATGGATATTTACCTGGATATGTATCTCAGGCTTTCAAAGATGGTCTTATGAATAGTTAGTGAATTGCTTAGATAAAATGCAGGAGGAAAAACTCATGGAAGTAACTATTAAAGTCATTGATTCTGAAAAATTAACACAGCCAAGCTGAACAGTCCAAGCCTAAGTCGGAAATGAAATAACAATAACCAAAAAGACACAGTGAGAAACCAAAAAGAGGCAATAAGAAACCATAAGCTGTGGTTTCAATTGATGTTTCTAGGTGGTAAGCAGATCCACTTATCAACTCATAACTCAGTGCTTATTGTCTACTTAATAGACTACTAAAATAGAATCCTCCTCCGGTAGGAGAAAAGACTTACATACTTATCTCTGGAAAACACAATCACCTTCTATTCAAAACTGCCTGACTAGGAAAAATAAGCTAGTTTTGTGTACCCTTGCAGTACACCAAAAAACAGGGGAAAAAAATTAAAAAAAGAAAAACCTCAAATGCACACAGTTTCAGAGAAAGGTATTAGAAGTAGTTAAGTAAGAGATGTAAAAGAATGTAATAAAATGAACCCAGAAAAAAAGCAATTCTCTAGTTTTCGTTATGTTCCAGGGAATGGTGGAAATTATAGCAATGCAGGGCTGACACAAAAACTTGAAAGAAAGTGGACATAATGAAGTCTTTCATGAAACATATCTAGTAGGAAACATATAGAGCATTGCAATATGTTTTGCTCTCTTTCAAGATCTTAGAAAATTTGGGGAGCTTTACACCGAGTTAATATTCAGATAAGGGAATGATTAAGTGCAGTAGAGGGAAAGAAATTCCTCCAAAGATAGATAACAAATAATGTATGCAGTCTACTTCTCCTGCACCTGATATAAAGTGCAGAGAGGTTTTAAAAAACAGTTTAAGGAGGTGATCCCCGAAGGCTAAAAGGATAATGTGACTTGTTTTGTTTTTGTGTTTTTGTTATTAAGTTTTCTCATTCTCATCTTGAGTCTTGGGTTCGTGGTACATCTCTGTTATCCTGCACTGCGATAGCATCACACTCATCTTGGAGTAAGCTGTACATGAAAAACAGCAGTTGGAGCATCTACTTAGGATGTATAATAGATATTTCTCACAGGGCTGCATCTGACTGCCAGAATGTTCACATTAGCTGAAGGGGACGGCCAAAGTAATCCTTGGGTTAGCTGTAATTCCCACATTTCTCCTGTGTTTCCTTCCTGCCTCTTTCTCCTCTCAAGCACCACACATGTTAAGAGAAAAGTGTTCTATGTTTGGTCTTATTCCCCATGAAGAGGAGCTGAAATGCTTCCTTTTTTTTTTTTTTTTTTTCTCTTGGAGCAATGAGTAAGCTGAGACAAAGAAAATAAATTTAATTGCTGCTTGGAGAGGAAAGTGAACAGATGATCTAATAACCCATTTCCATCCCTACTATCCAGACTCCAACTTGTGGCTTAAGGACCACAAGAACTCACTTTGTCTTTATGGTGAGCTCGTCTGCATCAGTCCAGAAGGGTAACACTACTACTCATCAATAAAGTTAAAATTCCTTCCCACTCTGTTCAATATTTACGTTATTTTTCATGTTTCTAGAGCAGATATAGTATTTATAGATAGGAAGAAGGAAGTTGTATGCAGCAGGGAATAGAGGGGGGGAATTTAGAAATTTGTCAGCGTTTTCTTTAATAGCATCATAATTTGATATTTCCCCCCCGCCCCCCCAGGTTTGATTCCAGGGCTAAATTGTCTCAACGGCAGAGATACAGTTACAGGGTGGGGCAAGACTTTTTCATTCCAAAAAATGATGTCATTCACTTCAGAAAAGCAAAACACACACACACACACACACACACACACACACACACACACACACCCCTTAATTCTTATGGTGGGAAACAGGATTATGATAGTACACTCTGTATCTTAGCTCAAAAAACATTATACAAAACTTCTTGCTCTCAGCCTCACTCAGAGAGGTTAGTTTAGTAATTTCGTTTGGTTGGAAGCTGAGTTCTGATTCTGAGACTTGATGGCAATAGTCATCAAACATTAATTTGACTGTGAATCTTATTAAAATGCAGATATGTGTACTTCAACTATAGGTATTTAGTAAGTGATTCAAGGACTAACTTTTGAGAATTGCTAATCCCCAAGTGGCCCTAAATAGATTTTTTTGTTAGCCCTGAATTGAGCCAAACTCCTAGAACCAAATCTAGATCACTACAGTATTTTTGAAAGTATAAACCTTAACCACCTGCACTGAAATCTGAGTGACCAACTAACTATTCCAGATTGCCTAAGATTGAAAGTCCCATGTCCTGGGGAACCCCTCAACCTCAGGCAAACCAGAATAAATATTAAATATGAATTCAAAGTCATCTGAAAATCTCAATAAAATGACCCCTTCTGGTCTCATCCTAGACTTACCAACTATAATGGGATGAGGGCTCGGAATTTGTATGTTTTTTTCCAAGAAGATGCTATTTATGTAAACAGATGTTTGGGATTCAATGACATGGCGCCTTTGTTAGCCCTGACCTTCAGTTTGTCAGCCACTGGCTCTCCAAACCAAACAGCTGTTGTTCTTTTTTTGGAGACAGAATCTTGCACCCTAGTGTAGAGTGCAATGGCGCAATCTCGGCTCAATGTAACTTCCGCCTCTCGGTTTCAAGCGATCCTCCTGCCTCAGTCTCCCAAGTAGCTGGAACTACAGGTTCATGCCTGGCTCTATTTTTTTTTTTTTTTTTTGTAGAGATTAGGTTTCATCATGTTGCCCAGGCTGGTCTCGAACTCCTAGGCTCAAGTGATCCTCCTGCCTTGGCTTCCCAAAGCACTGGGATTGCAGATGTGTGGCATTTGTTTTTCAAACAGTCAATCAGCAGTTCTTTATTAAGCACCAAACATCTTTCATCCTTCTTTGTGTGACTTTGAGGGCTCTGACAGGGTGCTGTGCTAACTGGGGAGAAAAATACTCAATGAGAACCAACTGCTTGAATGGTTCTAAGAGTATTAATTAATTCTTACAATATACTTGCCCTGGAAAGAAAAATGAGACTTTGAATAAAAACCTCTTATGTATGAGACTAAGAATCAAACAGAGGTGGGGTATGAAGGAGTGAAGATTTCTATGAGCAAGAATTAATATAATTAGCATCAGAAAGCAAATATAATGATCAAAGCACACAGCTGGTCAGTATTGACTCTGGGAACAAACGATGAGTATACCAAGTTTTTGAGGAGGCCCAGAGTTTACATTCCATTGACATCCATACTTTCTGCCACATTTAATATTTTTATTATGAAGTCAAGTCACTGTCCTATTCCTTTTGTGGATTTCAACTTTATTCCAAAATCTTGTTCAATTAAATGGGAAGAATATGGAATGTAGAGCCAGCAAATACGGATTTAATCTAAGTCTACCATTATCTAAAGTTGTGATTTTGGACAAGTAACTTCTTAGCTTATAGGAGTCTCAGTTTTCTAAACTAAAAACTAGGATAGCAAACTATTATGAGGATTAAATCTGATAATATATATGAAATTGCTCTGAAGGTTAAATCTGATGATATACACGAATGCTTGTTCATAAATGCAGAGTATCTAGGCAATGTCAGTGAGAAATCATAGAAGATTTTCCATTCCTCTACAGAGCCATTTCTATCCTAGTTTTCTTCATTTTGGTTAAAATTAAGCCCTATAAATACCTGTGATTAGAGTGTAAATGTACACGAAGGTAGCAAAGTTAGAAAGAGAAAGATTTTGGCAACCTTCAATCTTTCCATAAGTTTTCAAATCATCTTTATCAATTTCTCTTGCATGTAAATTTCAGTGATAATTCTGCTTATGAATTTCATTTGCAAGCAAAAATCAATACAATAGTTTTAATACTTTCAAGTTAAGTCAGCACACATTTATAAAACTGAAGTTTAGTTGCAAAACTAAGCTACTGAAATAAAAATTTGGACATCTTTCAGACATTCCCTAATGAAACACATATACAATAAAATGCAACAATTAGGAATAGGTGCTACTGCTTATATGAACACATAGGGTTTATACTGTTTTTTTGAGGCCGGGTGCAATGGCTCACACCTGTAATCCCAGCACTTTGGGAGGCTGGGGGGTGCGGATCATGAGGTCAAGAGATTGAGGCCATCCTGGTCAACATGGTGAAACCCTGTCTCTACTAAAAATACAAAAATTAGTTGGGCATGGTAGCGCATGCCTGTAGTCCCAGCTACTCAACAGGCTGAGGCAGGAGAATGGCTTGAACCCGGGAGGCGGAGGTTGTAGTGAGCCGAGATCGCGCCACTGCATTCCAGCCTGGCGACAGAGTGAGACTCCGTCTCAAAAGAATAAATAAATAAATAAATAAATAAATAAATATATATTTTTAATATATTTGTTATATTTGTTCCCAGTAATGACTCTGGGAACAAACAATGAGTGTATCAAGTTTTTGATATATATATATATATATATATAAATATATATATAAGTTTTATATATATATCAAATATATATAAATATATATATATTTTATTTTGAGTTATGAGCAACAGAGTATCACTTTATCCCTTAACAGATGTTGCCATAATATATTTGCATACTTTTATAGCCTTTCATATGTGAAAGTACATTATTGGTATTTATTTATAATGTACACTCATGGCTGGGCATGGTAGCTCATGCCTATAATCCCAACATTTTGGGAGGAGGAGGTGGGAGGATTGCTTGTGTCCAGGAGTTCAAGCCCAGCCTAGGCAACATAGTAAGACTCGATCTCTACAAGAAACAGGAAATTACAAAAAAAAAAAAAAAAAAATTAGCCAAGCATGGTGGCAAACACCTGTTGTCCCAGCTACTGGGGAGGCTGAAGTGGGTGAACAGCTTGAGCCTGGAAGGTTGAGGCTGCAGTGAGCCATAATTACACCACTGCACTCCAGCCTGGGCAACAGAGTGAGACTCTGTCTCCAAAATACCACTACTACTAATATATACTTCAAAGGAAATGTGAAGCAGTATGTAACTTAAATAAATGGAGGTAATAAGATGACATACATAGAAACACAATTTTGTAAGTCATGACTTAAGAGAAATAAATAAAATTAACTACCATGAATTAGCTATATAATTAGCTTTTGGTGACCTAATAATGTAGGTAAGAGTAGAAATGATAATGAATTCCATAATTATAATATATAAAGAGAATAGATAACAGTTTTACAGGAGAATCCAGTTTTTTGGGTAAAAATGTTTAGAAGAAATTTATCATGGAGGTTTTTATGCAAGGGACCCTGAGTAATATTTGTTAGGCAATATCTTCAAATGTGATAGGCCAGAAATGTGGAAATGGCCATTTTCCCATGACCCTTGCTAAAAGCCTCGGATAAAAGGTAAAAGATAGAACCCAGTTAAGGAAATTTCATGACCAGGGTCAGCAAAAATTGTCTGAAATGAGAATGTTTGCTAATTCACCTGATACGAGTTATAGGCCATTTTCCCCTTTCCCTTCGTAGTCTGGGTAGCCAGATTTCTTTCCCTGTGAAGAAGCACCAGTAATATTCCAGCAACTCATGCTGGGATGAATTCTACACATCTGTCTACTCTATCCGTAAATTTTTCAGGTCCAATTTTTAGGAATCGATCTTACTTTTAAATCATGTATTCTTTTGTGGATAAAATGTAACCACAATATCTATAAGGTATAGAACAGAGAAACAAAACAAAACAAAATACTACTCATTTTTGCAATTCTGTTGAGCTGTAAAGGTGTTTGTAAGATTCCATGAACTTCCTAGAACTACCTTTTCTTTGGCATGAGAGCATCTTCAATGATTTGAATCATCAACTTTTTGAAAAATAACTTTTAAGGACTGGTGCAGTGGCTCACGCCTGTAATCCTAGCATTTTGGGAGGCTGAGGCGAGAGGATCACTTGAGGTCAGGAGTTTGAGACCAGCTTGGGCAACATGGCAAACCTCATCTCTACAAAAAATACAAAAATTAACCAGGCATGGTGGTGTGCATCTATAGTCCTAGTTACTTGGAAGGCTGAGGTGGGAGGATTACTTGAGCCCAGGTGGGTGAGGCTGCAGTGAGCTGTGATCACACTGCTGTTCTCCAGTCTGGGTAATGGAAGAAAAGAAAAATAACTTTATTTATTATTATTTTTTTTTGAGGTGGAGTCCTACTCCGTTGCCCAGGCTGGAGTGCAATAGCACAATCTCGGTTCACTGCAGCCTCCACCTCCAGGGTTCAAGCAATTCTGTCTCAGCCTCCCAAGTTGCTAGGACTACAGGCGCACACCACCACGCCTGGCTAATTTTTTTGTATTTTTAATAGAGACAGGGTTTACCATATTGGTCAGGCTGGTCTTGAACTCCTGACCTCAGGTGATCCACCCACCTCAGCCTTCCAAAGTGCTAGGATTACAGGCATGAGTCACTGCGCCCAGCTGAAAAACAACTTTAATTTTAAGTGCCATATTACAAACAAAAAATTTACATTCAAGGTAGAAAAATCAGAAGGTTTGAAAAAGCAATATAAAGGATTTTAATTCACAATTTTTTTTTTTTTTTTTTTTTTTGAGACGGAGTCTCGCGCTGTGTCACCCAGGCTGGAGTGCAGTGGCGCGATCTCGGCTCACTGCAAGCTCCGCCTCCCAGGTTCACGCCATTCTCCTGCCTCAGCCTCCGAGTAGCTGGGACTACAGGCGCCCGCCGCCACGCCCGGCTAGTTTTTTGTATTTTTAGTAGAGACGGGGTTTCACCATGTTAGCCCGGATGGTCTCGATCTCCTGACCTCGTGATCCACCCGCCTCGGCCTCCCAAAGTGCTGGGATTACAGGCTTGAGCCACCGCGCCCGGCCGACAGTTATTATTAATAACCCAGAGTATATCACATTCAATTCCCTTTTTATATAAATATGCAAAACCTATTTTTCCTTACAAAGAAGAATAATAACATAGTATGCCCTTTGATCTTGTTTCTATCATTTAACAAAATACCTACATTTCTTTCAAGTTAATAGTGTTCTGTAAAATATATAAATTTATGCCAGAATTGTGACTGAACCCTGATATATAGCACACAAATTTGATAAATTTAATACATCTAAAAATAGGCTATTTTCTCCTTCAAATTAGTCTCCTATTCAACTCTCCTTTTTTATTAAAAATACCTTTTTTAACCAATTTCCTAGGCAAGAAACCTGAGTCATTCTTTATTCCTTTCCTTTCCTTTGCTTCTTCCATTCCGTCAGTCAAAAATCCTATTTCTCCTAGTGAATTCATGGAGATAGATAGTAAAATGATGCTTTCCAGAGGCTAGGAAGGAGAGCTGGCATGGGGAAAAGGTGGGAATGGTTAATGGGTGCAAAAGCATAGTTAGATAGAAAGAATAAGATCTGGTATTTGATAGCACAGCAGAGTGATGACACTCGAAAATAATTTATTGTATATTTTCAAATAGCTAAAAGAGGAGAATTGAACTGTTTCTAATACAAAGACATGATAAATGTCTGAGGTGATGGACACCCCAACTTCCCTGGTAAGATTATTATACATTGTATGTTTGTATCAAAATTTCACACATACCCCATGGATACATACACTTATTATGTACCCATAATAATTAAATTTTTTTTAAAAAAGATCCTGTTTCTTAACATCTTTGACACTTCATTTATACTCTTGATTTTTCTTCCATTTTACTGCAATGATGTGACTCCAGGCTTTTTCATCCTCTTATTTGGACTCTTATGAGAACCTCCTACCATCTCTTGTTTCTATATTTGATTTATTGACTTTTCTCTGCTCAAAATATTTTAGTCACTTTCCACTTTCCTCAGGATTAATTTCCCTGAGTTTCCTACTCTCCAATTTCTTCCTCGCCATGGGTACCCTCTATTTCCATCACTCCAGAGTTCTAGGTTTTAGGAGCAGCAGCCTGAGAAGTGCAGGGATGGCAGGAAGAGAGCAAAGGTGATGGTTTTGTCGATGACCCATCCAAAGAGCCATCTTACTTTAGCAGCATTTTAAGACACGAGACATTTGTCTTCAACCATTTCCCTTTCTGCAACTTTATCTCTGTCACCTTCCAGGAATTGTTGGCTGCCCCAAGCTGACCTCAGCACACTTTGATTTGGAGAACATTCTCTTTTCTTCTGTGTTCCACAGTTGTAGTTCATGCTTCTAGTATGGCTAATCTCAGCTAAATGTTGAAAGGAAAGGTATCAGACTTAACAAATACCCACTGAGCTACCTCCTGAAGCCAGGTAGAGTTTCCTGACTAACAATAATATATTCCTCCTAAATATGATTGCTGTTAGTAAAGGGCAAGGTGTGAAAACTTTTAGGTGTGTTTTTGGCTTGCGGTTGGGGTGTGTTTACGGACAGGAAGGTCAAAGATAGTCTTGCAACCTTTGTCTTGAAGATTGTTCTGGGGCAGGACAGCTATTTCTAATGAGCGGTGCTATCCATCTCTACTCTCAGAAACTTTCTGTGTTCCAGTAAGAAAAAAAAGAAAACAAAAAAACAAACTTGTCTAGAGGATTCTAAACTGCATCAAACCCAAAATCAATTAGAGTTGAAAGTATATGGCCAATGTCTTGGCAACATATTCCTAAATGACTCTTCGTTGTTCCTGCCTTGTTAGCAAAGGGAAAATGGTGCTTTAAGTATCTTAAGAAGAAAATGTTGTCTTGGCAGCATTTTCTGCATTGACTCTGTTTCTTCTCTTTTATTGGCCAAGGGCAGATTGTGCTTTAAAGATCTTAAAAAGGTCATAAGAGAGAGATTTTAGAACCTGGCAGAGGGTGTCTGTTACAGCCATGGCATTGTCTTGCTTGCCAGAGAGCTGGAAACTGCCTTGAGACCACTGGCCTTCTCCCCATTCCCACACTGCTGGGGCTAAAGCAGGCACAGGAATGAGTGAGTATCTCATCTACTCCGGTCCCCTAGTGATGTTGTTCACTCGTTCATCTTGCCCAATCAGGAGAACCCTGACTCACAATATCTTCACAAACCCAAAAGCTGTCAATTTAAAGCTGCTCTGGTAAATGAGTATTTACATGTAGAGTAAAGACACAAAACCTTGCATTATTTGCTGCTTCCTGTGGTTGCTATTTTCTTGGCATGCATCGTTTCACCTCCTTACATGATTTTTAGGCCTTGGCACACATCAGGGCTAGTAGCCTTCCAATTCTCTCACTTCGTGGTTGCCAAAAGGAAATATCATGCATCTTTCCGGTGCACTAATTGACCTGGTGATGCCAAGGTGTACTGCGGCGTTTCCCATTGAAGATAATGCACTCTTTAGGAAGGATTATTTTTATACCAGTTGGCACAGGCCTGCTTTGAGATTTTCTGTGTTTCTTGGTGCAGAAAGAGCTATCAAATCATCTTAAGCCTGAGTCAATCATTTCAATTCTTTACCTACACTTCTTTGTAGGTATTTCTTTGGCGGGAAATTCTCTTTGGTTTCACAAACAAGAGACTGAAGTTTATTTCTAAAGAGAACTTTGTGGGATAGGAGATCATTTAACTTGGTAAGTATGCACATGCAAATACCTCATATACTAAGATATGACATATGCACAGACACATATATATGTCACAATTGTGACAGTTCTTATTTCTTTCATATGGATCTAATTAAATTTACTTCAATTGTCTGTAATCAAAATAGAGCATAATACTCTTGCTTTCTATACAGCATAGTCATTGATAAGCAGTTGCTAATGAGCAAAATCAATTAAATGAACTGACATCCTATGCATTGTAGAAAAATCAGGTGTTCTGTATCACAGTCACATGTTAAAAATTAAATTAAAGAACTAATAAATGATTCCACTGTGACATTGAAAGTAGCGTCATATCACAAGTGGGTATTATCTTTTTTATACTGAAACTAACCAGATACTCCGGCTAATATTGAACATTAGAACTGAAAAGTAGTAGAAACATAAAAGGCTTTAGAAGTCATGAAATTCAACCTATCCCAGTGGGACTCATGAGCTATTAATTACATGGAATTTTTAAGTTGAAGTTGCTGTTACTAAAATTTAGTTATTAACTTCCATTTGTGAACTTTGAGTGCTATTGTTTGGAATAAAAGCAGTAATTCTAATATCCATTTACACTTGTAAGTATAGGCCATTTCACTCTATTCTTTACTCAGTTTTGGAGGAAAAATAGTAAATATAAGGTAACAGTTAACTAATACCAAGAAATTATTGTGTAAATACTGCCAATCCTAATGGAAAAATTCAAGGATAAATTCACTGTTGCAGTAAAGAAACAACCAAAAAATGTCCGCCAAAGTAGAAAAACAAGTGGTGGAGGTTAAAAGCAAGACATAATTCTTAATATCTGAGAGAAAGCAAAATAAATATCTATAGATATTATATATCCAAATATTGCTAATAATTTGTATACCTGTATTCCCAGTGTGCTTACTAATTGACACAAACTTCGTATTTCTGAACAGATGTTAGGATAAAATAGATGGCCTAAGCTCTTCTGGTTCACTGCCACTCATTTTTTCCTTTTGTCATCTGGAGGTGGAGAAAGATGTTAATGATTCAGGGTGCTCAGCTAGTGTAAACTTGACTCATGTGAAAAGTAAGACCAGTATTGCTTCCTCAAGCCTCAGGAAAAGAAATTCAGAAAGGAAAGGAGAAACAGAGAAACGCTTGATTTCATTCATTGCGGCTTGAAAAATGCCAGTTCTCAATGATTTTAATAGTTTACCTCTAACTTTCCTGTGCAGTTTGGGACTAGACCTTCCAAAAATAGGACAGTTTTTTCTTAAAATAGTTTTTTTTTCTTAAAATAATCCATGAAAAACATGGTGCAATTTAAAAAAATCTTAAACTGTACTAGTTAGCATATTTTACTTCACTTAATTGGAATTCCTGCTTTTTTAATGGGATGAATAGATTCATGAAGAAAGAATGCCTATAATGCAATTTATTGCTGTAAATGTGTTAGTCTTTGACTAGTGAATGAACTAAGCACTTCTGCATAGCTTGGAACATGTTACACGGCTCCTGAGCATGTTCACCAGACCTGGCTCTTGGAAGGAAGCACAATCCTGTGAGTGAAACACTCCCACAGTTGGAATTCTTGAAATATGTGTCATTTGTCCAAACGGCTCAGTTCAAGAAAACTCCAGAGTAAAAGGAGAAAAGAAGAAATAGCCTTTGCCAGAAATACTCAGACATACTCACAATAACACTGCATGTTTCAGAATTTTTAGCCAAAGTACTACGTTCTCAAACAATAAACAAAATTATGCCAAGTGAATATGAGTTGCTGCATGGACATTTGTAGGACACATTCTGTCTCTCTGCTGTGATGTAAGGATAGAACAAATAGAAATCAGCAGTGAGCTGAGTTATTGTTCTACATTTAAGAACTTCCTTTCTCTTTTGTTGTGAAGTCAAAACAACTTGACATTTTGACAAGGAAAATGTATTTCCCATACAGTGCAGCCAGATGACAAAAAATTGCACGCAAAATTATTTCTCCCATTCTCATGTTTGCTGTCTCGTGATACTTCCATCAGGAAAGCTTTATAATCAAATGCTATGCCCCAGGAAAAGAGCAATGGGCCAAAAATGGAAAGCACTTTTTAATCACCGGAGAGGAGGCATACTTTCCAAATGTTATCTTTAACAGTTTCATCTAATGATTTGGAATATTTTTTAGAGAAAAAAAAGGAGTGGAATCAGAATTTTTTTTTTTTTCCAATTTAGGCAAGTTCAAATGCCAGAAAAAGACAAGTTTCCTAAAGCAATGTACTCTTTAACACTCATCTTGAAACATGTATTGAAATAAAGTAGGTACAAATTGAGAATAGTAGTTAACCAAAATGTCTGCCAACCAGAACACACAAACGTAGCAAGCCCTCGGCAATATGCAGAAAGTGGATAATGAGCTGGCTGCATAATTTTATACCAAATTTGGGTAATAGGTGTTCTAAATTTAAAAATGTGCTGATCGAAGGGAAAAAATGTGCTGATTGAAGGGAAGCTAGTTTCACATGAAGAGCGGGAAATATTGGTAGAAAAAGTTGGCCAAATCAGATCTAATGTTTAGTAAATCTTTGGGGGCATGGAAATAAAAAATCAAATGTTCCACTTATAATTTTGCTTCAGTGAAATATTCTCTCTGAAGATTCTCTACTGGAAACAGTAAGGAATCTAGAATTCAGTCTTCAATGCAACAGGTTCTTGAACAGGTTCACATGAAGAATTTTTAAACATTATTTATAAAGAGAAGTGAAATGTATAGAATCTGAAAACTAAGGAGAGAATCAAACTATAGAAGGAGAACAATTACAAACCCAGGTGAGGTAAAAATAAAGAATAAATGTAGGAAGACTAGGAGGTGGGAAATTGACTAATTATGCAATTTATTTACAAACTGTTAAAACCTTTTGAAAAAATCATCTTAATAACACACCCTACACTTTCCCTATCTTCAGTTTTTCCACACTGCTGCAGTGAAATGAAATTTCCCTGTGGTGGCATGTCTTCCACAGCTGAATTGACATGGTGGTACTTTCTAACTGCTTATCACAGAAGATGTTTTATTTCCTGTATTTCTCTATCTTCATCTGTTCAATAGTATATTTAACAGATATTGATATAGGGATTGGGTGAGGTACTGCATATATCACATATAGCACAGGGCCTGGCACCCCCAAATGCTCCATAATGCTTTTATTTCCAAGGCTTGTTTCTCCATTCCTAAGCCCCTGGTCTTCCCCAAGAATGTAGAGAGAAAAAAACTAAAACTATTTGCCCTAACTGCCACCTGGTGGCCCCGTAAAATACTTTTAGCACTCCCAGGCAGCACAGGGGTAGCAGAGAAGAAACTCTGGTGGTGGGGACACTTGATGGCTATGACAAGGCTTATTTCTCTTCCTTTCTGTGTGGAAAGATGCTGAAAAGCTATTAGGCATATGACATTAGACATAGCCTATCTAGACATGAGGGAAATATTTAAATAAAGAGTTGCAGTCAGCCATCCAGTAACTATGTCCACTTACTAACAGAGGACGTTTTGGCCAAGCTAAGAGCTCCAGGAAGGTAGCAGGTTTTGCGTTTCACTGGAAGAAAAAAGATTTCGCGGTCGACGTCATTTCCAATGCTCCCTTGGGTCACAGGCTCCCAAGTCAAGACTCAATTTTAAATGCCGCTCTTTAAGGTTGTAAAAAATCCCTATTGTTTTATGTTGCTTTAGGAATGCATAGTACCATTTCGAGTTTTAAAATATAACACCTGTTTCATCTTTATCATGATTCAGAAATTCTAGAGTTTGTTTCTCACTGCCATCTGGGAGTTTAACACAGTGCCTGGCACATTGAAAATCTTTAAAATATATGAATAAATGGATTACTTCCCATTGTATAGATGAGGCTATGACAAATTTCGAATATTGCAGAAGATCACGCAGATAGCAAATGTCCATATCAGAAGGAAAACCCACACCTCCTGACCCAAAGCAGTGTTCTTTCCATTCAGCTGCATCATCCTGTCTTTCAGTGAAATTAGTTCAAATGCTCATCCTTGAGTGATCTTTTGTCTAGAGAGAGCAATGACAGACTTCTGGATTATTTGCACCGTCACTGGTTTAATTACATAGTTCTTGTTGACTTTGATTACTTTCCTGTAATACCCAGTTGGTTTAGGGAAAGCATGCCTTAAACCTAATGCAGACAGGATTGTAGCATCTGTAATTTGAAAGGGGAAGCTGGGTTTAAGGATCCTCCCACTGGAAGATCACTTGATTCTTAGATAGTTCTAAGTAAAGAGGGATTAATTTAGAAAAGAAGAAGGAGCTCTTCAGACAGGTAGTCAGTGAGGCTCCTAGGTGTTTGGTCTAAGAGCATGCAATCTCACAGGGGCTGGATCCTCGTAAAGGGTGGAGCTATACTGCAAAACACTCCTGTTACTACAAGTACAGGATCATCCTGCAATCAACCTAACCCCACATGAGCTTGCCTCATTCAGTCACTTGGTTATTATTAAGACACTGCAATACCGAGGTGACCTCACACACAGTAAACAAGATTCTGGAAATCGTTTCCACAGACCCTTCCTCCTTCAGTTCTCATTTTCATTGTACTTTTCGCTCATCTTCTTACATTGACTCAAAGAATTCTGCACCTTAATTATAACTATCTCATTTTGCAGTCACGGGGTGAGTTGTGGAGGACAGAGCTTACATGAGCGGAAGGACCTACTTCTGGTTATAAACAAAGCTGGGTAGAGATTCCTATTCCTCTCCTTCCAGGCCACAGTGAGCTCTTCCAAAATCAGCTACATCTCACATCTCTCTCTATTCTGCTTATTTTTTCTTCTCCCTCTTTGTGCATTTTGTCCTCTTACTCATAGTCAGCTGCTGCTTGTTTTTCCTGCTGCTTCTATTGTTTTATAACCCATAATTTTCTGCTACGAGCCTCGCTTCCCTTCTCTAACTTCATTAAGCTCTTTTTTTCCTCTCAAGGTTTCCTTGGGGCCTACAGCATCTACTAAGTGCAGTCACTAGAGGGCATCATGACCACATACAGTTGACAAGGACAAGGACAGACTAGCTAGAGCACTGCTGAGGAGGTGCAAAAATATACAACAGTGCATCAGATGTGTGTATCACTGTTTACAAAATCACATTCATTTTTATTGGCCTCTTTAACCTGATCAAAATCTGGAGAGCGAGGTCGAGTATCACTGTCTCTATTTTCAACCAAAGAAGGAAACCAAGGTTCAGAGGGGTTAAATGACTCACCCAAGGTCACAGAAATAGCAAATTATATTCTCCCGTTGAATAGCATCACCTCAAAAAATCTAATATAAAACTGAAAAATGCAGGTTTCTATTTTTGCAAGATTTAAACCTAATTATGGCAAAGTATTACATCTTTGCAAGGCATCAAATAGAACCCTAAAGTTATTTTATACCAATAAAATACAAAGTAGCAGCTGCACAGTCATTTCCAGTTAGAGAAGCTGTTTATCATTTTAAAAGAATGGATATCAACATTTTATAAATGCTCTTATTAATATCTTGCCTAATAATTGGAAATTTGATTACATTTTTCTAAAATTGTCAGGTGTTTTCTAGTTATTCTTGTTTTTTCTTTGCTATGATTTTTTTTTTTTTTGGCAAATCGAATACATGCTTTTTTGTTATATTTTTTCCTGTCTAGCTGATAATTGAAGTAAAGATAAACAGAACAATATAGTTCTTACTACAAAACATCTGATCTTTGAGAGAAAGACATTGTCTCTCTTTGATTGATTGAAGACCTTGAATGCAGGCTGTTCTCAGATTGGCAACATTGCTTATTTGCTTAGTGCTATCACTGGCAAAATGGAAATAGAATCTACTTAAAACAGGCAAGACTGTGAAGCTGTGTTTTGGTTGGTCACTTTCTCTAGCCATTTTGATTAGTATATTTCCTTATTTTTGATAGGGCAGATTCCTCCAAGTGGTGGCACCTTGTACCTGGTGATGGCAGATGGAAATCCTGTTCCCAGGGAACTAGAAGCTCTGAGAGCCAAATGTGATGGTTGCAGTGATGGTGGGGGAAGAATTAAGGAAATCGAGGTTCCGTAACTAATGGTGCAATTAAAGGTTTGAAAAGATAAAAAGCTGTGGGCTGACTGAATGGCTTTGAAGAAGATAGACTTGCCCTGGATGTAACTGGGGGAGATGGCAGAGTAAACAGGATTTATAGTGGATCAAGATTTCTTTATGTTTCTTTCTGTTTCTAGGGGTCAACTGTTTCAAAGATTAATTTTATAAATTAAACCATGCATATAGTGAAACCACTAACAGTTAGGTAGAACTTTAGAAATTCCGATTGTTTACAATAACTCTTTCTGGGGTCATTCAAAAGAGGCAGAGAAGGAAGGAGTTAAAAAACCAAGAGATTAAGTAAAAAACAAAACACAACAAGGTTGTGAGAGCCCACTCATTTTTATCTTTATTTTTCTCTCTTTTTTAGTCTACTTTTACATAGAATTAGCACTTTACAATAATATGAAATGAAGTAGTATCAGCCTTTGTTTCCAGAAAAATCTTACTGGAGACACTTGTGCATATATGCTACTGAAAACACATATACATTTATGCATATCTTCCTGTCTGTGGTCTGGAAAAAGTGTGTGTGTGTGTCTATGTTTCCATATAGACACTTTAGCTTAGCTGTGAAAGGAAAGCTTAGTGAATGAGAAAAAAGAGCAAACTGTTTTGGTAACAAAGATTTGAATGACAGACAAGTAAAGAATTGTAAATGTGAAAATAAAATCCTCTGATTATAAACAAAACACTAAACATGGCTGAGAAGAGAACAAAAAAATAAACATGCATGTTTATTTTTTTTTCCTTTTAGACCAGTTTTTTAAAAAATAATATGACTCTTTTCTGACAATGCAAACACAAGAGATTCATGGGCTCAACATTTAGTCCACTGCAACAACAAATACAACGAAAATGTCCTACAATCAGTTCTCAATCAATATATGCTGTAATCACACTCTCTTTTTCAGAGAAAACAAAAAGGAGATTAATTCATTCCCTATGAATTTACTACTTTACTATGATTAACTGCCTAGAAATAATATGACAACAAAGCTGTAATAATCTACAGTCCTTGAATAAGGGATAAGAGCTCCAAAATATCTATTTATTTGCCTTACCCCATCTTACTAACTCTTGATTTATTTATATATTTTTTTTGCTAAGATTCTGAATATGTGAGTTAAATCACATTCAGAGGCAGCACAGCCTTGCGAAAGCAGCTCTGTTCATATTTTCAACCCTATCCGGAGGAGGTTAACTCTCTATATTAGAGGGAAAAGGAAGCGGGTCGCATTTCTCCACCGTGCATCAAGACGGGTAAAGGAAATATTTCACCTACTAGCCATAGATGACAAAATGCATGCTAGCTAAACATTGCACTCCTGTAGATCTCCATGTAACCACAGTTTATCTGAGATTTCTATTCCAATTTTCTGCAGAAGCAATAATTATAATGAACAGTATATATATATATATATATATGCATATATATAATAAATATTCATTACCTTTGTTTTTTAAAGTGGCTAAAAAAATCATTTCATTTCTTTTTTTTCATGCATCCATTGAGTGTAGGTTAAAACTCCGTAGGAGGATTGACAGCCGCCCTGCCACTGTAGCCTAGCCCTCTTTTACGGATAAATCTCATCATTTTTTTAAAAAATCACGTTTTCAGAATCTGTTAGGAACTGTGCTTTGTGGACTGTGATAAATTGCATATTGCTTTTGCAATTCTTTCTGGTTAAAAGCCCCAGGTTTCCAGCATCCAGAGCCGACCATGATTGGCTCTACCCGAGGGACGCAGGTCCTGGGATTCCCTCCCAGCTAGCAGCAGTGACATCACCGGCAAGCTCCTTCGCTGCTCGGGGATGGAGTGGGGGAGACCTCGGAGGAGCTCCGGGAGGGGCGTTGCTGGGGGTTTCCAGGGAAACACTGCAGCAGATGGCCTGCCTCTCCGAGCCACAGTGACACATCTGCAGCATGGTTGGTGGGAAGGATATTTTTGGAAAATATCTGCTCCCTTAGGTCCGACTAGTTCTGATATATTTTCCCCTCCTCTGAACCAGCGTGTTTATTTCTCCCCAAGTTCTTTGATTTCTGGAAATGGGGCTTTTTATTTTCATTGCTTAGCCATTATCCGAAGGATCCCAAGCTACTAACCGATGTTAAACCTTCGTGCGCCCCAGTTTTCTTTCCAAGCTCCCACCCCCAGCCCCTGCTCCGCCCTGTCCCTTATATTATGCAGGCTGTCAAGGTGGCGCGTGGAATACAAGGGCAAATGTTGCTAAGGTAACAGGATTGAAAACCTGCAGCAGCAGATGCTTTATAACCTGGGGTTTCCCTCATTTGCATTTAAAGACTCCTGAGCGAAGCAAGCCAAGTCCTTGTAGTTAAAATAAGAAAGACATTTTTAAAAATAGCAATTGTCGCCTGGTAAGTCATTGAGCAACTTGTCCCACTGCGAGGTTGAGTAAGTGCAGGAAAAAAAAAAAAATATGATGTGTTAATCGTCCCCACTGTGCTGGCAGTAGGGCTGATGCATTTAAGAACACCCCACCTTCCCCGTTTTCTGATCTTAGACCTAGGAGGAATTCCTTTCTCTTTTTTCTTCCAGAATTGCCCTTCATAGCATTCTCCAAGGTTAAACTTCTGACGACCGGGGGTGTGTCTCTTCTATTCTTGGTGATCTCAGAACGCCTCATTGAACATTCATAGCAAAGGACATCAAGGTGGCAAAGCTCAGATTTGAAGTCAGTGGAAAAATCTCTTAGGCTGCGTGAAATGTAGGAATGTTGATATTACTAAAGAATTAAACAAACGGGATTTCAGACATGGCTTTGACTACTAGAACACCTTTAATTAAACAACTTCATAGGACCCAACCACTGCATTCAACACTACCAAGATGAAATTCCCCGAATGAACTACGATAACCAAGCAGCAGAAACTGCACTTTACTCACTGTTTCTTTAAGATTTGGATCATAATTCTTTCAAATGAAACATATTAAGCATTTGCCAGTGTTTCAGCATCTTAAGGTGCTCCCAAATGTGTATGAACAGACCAGGAAAATAGACGTTTGTAACCCATACAATAAGGCAGATTCATAAATGGCTTTTAGCAATTATAAGAACTGAAAATTGGGTGGTATGTGATTGAAGGGAGAAGAAAAGCATAGAAATGGCAGTGATTTTAGTAATAGGGCATGTGTTCATGGTGGAGAATTTCAATAGGATTTGAAATGGCTTTGTTAATGAGCATCCTCTTTACTCCCGAAACCTGAATGCAGATTTCTTTCTTTTCTTTCCTGCCAAAGCTCAATAAAACCTCATCACAGGAAGGTGAGAAAAGAGCTGTTTTAGATGTCAGAAATGGCATTTATTTTCACATAAGTCATATTTTCTGACCTCTATTTGTGATGGTGGCGGTAAGAATCATGTTGCCAACTATAGCATCATGCAACCAACTCAGATGTGCATTCCTAAATCATAACAAATGTAAGACCAAACACAATTAGAAACCATGCCTTCTGAGATGAATAAAATTTTAATGGATTTTTAAAGTCCTATTTCTGTATCACATAAGCAGGAAAAGCTGCCACTTCATCCACACTACCAAATATTTCATAAGTAATGTCCTAGTAACACCCGGCACAGGGTTTGGCAAAAAATACATAGTCGGTAAATGTCTTCTGTGATTCTGAATCTGTAGTTATTAAGGGTGCTGCCATGCACCCTGATTGTGAATAAGGACCTTGGACACCCACGGAAATCCTGCTTTTGCTCCCTGAGATAAATGAAGGATGGTTGTTAACTCAGTAGCCAAAGAAGATCAGGCTCATTCTGCATCCTCTAACCTCTAGGCATTGTCAAAGGCAGGCTTTCGATGTTGTGCTTCTTGACACATTCAATGAAGAAGTGACTCGCAGAAAGTTAACATTTGAAAGAACGATAGTCATCATTTAGCACCTGCATCTTACAGATGAGGATGTTGCATTTCAAAGTATGAAAGCAGCTGCTTCTCTGGAGGCCAGGGAAGAAAAACCATTTCTAAATGTCATTTTTCGTGGACTGCGTAGAGCCAAGAGTAACTTCTCCAGACTAAGCAATCTGTGACTCTTGCTTGTGTTAGAAAACCTTTAGACAAATTAAATTATCATACTTTGAGCAAAGAATGATTCCTGAATGGATCAGCCCCAGAACCAGAAGAGGTTCAGAACACCCCCGTGATGCCACGTGGTAGGAGAGAATTTATGAACAGAAAAAGAAAAGTGACGTATAGAAAATGGAAGCAAGGTACAAAAATAGTTGGGTTGGTTACAGCTTGGCGTTTGTCTTATTTGAACAGTTTGAATGGTTGGCCACTTTTGATTGGCCAAAACTTGGAGATTGGTACAAGAGCAGGGTACAATCTGTTTACACATCCAGTTACATTACAGCTAACTATGCACAGAGACACTCTTAGGCCAAACTTAAAATATGTAAGGAGGCAGCAAGAACTAGGTTTCTCAAGCATGATCTTAGTATCAGCACTATTTTGTTTAAGAACTTACACTAATTCTTCATCATTTAAGAGAACTATCCATCATTTTTCAAATAGGTGGTAAAGTATACAGGAAAGACTGGTGCTCTGACTTCAACACTCACAGGTTGTAACTGAAAGAAGTCACAGTTTCATTTTCTGTAAAAAGCCCTCCTATTATTAATGTTGTCTTTGCGGAGAGGTGGCAGGGCAGGGGTCATCTGTTTTAGACTTAGTTCAGAGCCTGGCATATACTAGAGGTAAACTAGAATGAAACTTCTTGGGGGCAGGACTGTTTTGTTCAGTAATGTATACCAGATGTCTAGAATATTGGGTAACATAGCCAGGTAAAGATTTCAAGAATTGTTAAGTTGAATTTTAAAATGAATGAATAAATTTAAGAAATGGATATGGAGAGAGATTTGGGACAGGAGTATTTTCGGTAATGGATGGTTACTCTTCGTTCCTACCCGATTTCTTCCTACTGGTAATTTCAAAACGGTTAAACTTTTTTATTTATTCATTTAAAAATGAAGAATATTTTAACTCATAAAAAGATGGCAATTACAGTATCCAGTTAATTCTTACAGTAGATAGAAAATGACTTCTTATGGTGTTAAGTAAACTTTTCCAGGGGAGGTTGGACATAACCAGCTCTTGGCTTAGAGAAATTGGCTGATGTTCTGCTGACTGACTAGCAGAGCGGGGGACACTCTGTTAGGTGTGGGCAGGGTCACTCATCACTCCCATGGCCTTTGGCTGGGCACTAGAATCTCTGGGCACTACAGCTTTTACCTCTCCCTTTTCTTAGATCAATTAAATCAGAATTTCTGGGCTCCCTAGGCTTTCAGAAGTGCACCAAGTGCTTTTTTGTTTGTTTGTTTTTGTGTTTTGTTTTTGAGACAGGGTCTCACTCTGTTACCCAGGCTGGGGTGCAGTGGCTCAATCTTGGCTTACTGCAACCTCTGCCTCCCAGGTTCAAGTGATTCTCCTGCCTCAGCCACCAAAGTAGCTGGGATTACAGACATGTGCCACCATGCCTGGCTAATTTTTGTATTTTTAGTAGAGATAGAGTTTTACTGTGTTGGTCAGGCTGGTCTCGAACTCCTGATCTCAAGTTATCCTCCCTCCCACCTTGGCCTCCCCAAGTGCAGGGATTACAGGTGTGAGCCATCGTGGTTGCCCTCCCCGAATATTTTTACTGAGCAACTAAGGCTGAGAACCGTGGCCTTGAAAACAAATGATAATCTCAAGTTGGTTTGGGAAGGTAATTATTTTTGTTAGGCTGGCTCTAACTAATAGAATTATGTCCTGAACTAGATGTATTAGTTAAGGTTCTTCAGGGAAAAAGAACTCATTATATTATATATATCACAATAATGTCATCATAATGTAATATATTTACATCTAAAAATATAATTTATATTATATTTATTATAAACACTCAGCCAGCATTTGTATTGTGCTCCTAGGAACTTAATATAATAATAATTTAATAATATCAAAGACAAATGATAACCTAAAGTTGTTTTGGAATGGTAATTATTTTTATAGTCTCATTCCAACTAATAGAATTTATGTTCTAAACTGGATGTATTAGTTAAGGCTGTCAAGAGAAACAAAACTAATTTATATATAATATTATACAATTGTAATGTAATATATTAATATCTAATAATATATCCTATATTATCTATAATATAAATACTCTGCTGCCATCTATATAGTGCTTCTAGGAATTTAATATAATGATAATTTAATACTACCAGAGACAAATGATAACCTAAAGTTGGTTTGGGATGGTAATTATTTTTATTAGGCTCATTCCAACTAAAAGAGTTTGTATTCTAAACTGAATGCATTGGTTATGGCTCTTCAGAAAAACAGAACCAGTTATATATAATATAATATGATATAATAATACAAGAAAATTTATAATGATATACAATAATTAGAAATATTAATTCTAATATATATGTATCCATAATATAGTATATCTAATGTATAGATTTATGTAGATATAAATATAAAACACCCTACCGTATTATTTTTATTTTTATTTTTTTTGAGACAGAGTCTTGCTCTGTCTCCCAGGTGGAGTGCAGTGGCATGATCTCGGCTCACGGCAACCTCCGCATCCTGGATTCAAACAATTCTCCTTCCTCAACCTCCCAAGTAGCTGGGACTACAGGCACATGCCACCACCCTGGATAATTTTTGTATTTTTAGTAAAGACGAGTTTTCACCATGTTGGCCAGATGGGGTTTGAACTGCTGGGCTCAAGTTATCTTCCTGCCTGGGTCTCCCAAAGTGCTGGGATTACAGGTGTGAGCCACCGCACCCTGCCCCTACCAGTATTTTCGATGGTGCTTCTAGGAAATGATTATTTAAACAAAGTCAAAAGTTTTCCTTACTCTAGACATCTTAGAGCCTTTGATGAGCTAATACCTATAATGAATCTTTATTGATTAAGTATACAGGCAATAGATTCAGACTCTGTCCCTTACAACTGTGTGACCTTGGGCAAGTTGCTGAACCTCTCTGAGGCATTTCCTCATGCGTAAACTCTCAGTAGTTTCCTCACAAGTGTGTGAGGATTAGTGAGATGAAGTATGTAAAGCATATAGTGGGATGGCTGGCACACAGCAAATGCTCAGAAGTGTAAACCATAGTACGTGGCTCTCCAGTCCTTTCTCAGTCCTGCTGCAGAGGTGTTAACAGCTAGAATGAGTCCAGTCTATGTTGGTTGTCAAAACGGATGATTATCACTCCAAGTTATAGCTGTAAGCAAGAGGAACTATAGCACGAAATGCTTTATCAACTTTTGGGACCACATAGTCCTTTTTGATGAGTGTCATAAAACTATTGTTCTGAAGAAAGGATTGGTGAAATGGCGCCTTATGCAAATATAAGATGTTACAATTTATTCTTAACATTTCCAGATATGGTGCAGATAAACATGAATTTTGGACAAATAAAATATATGTATATATATTAGTATAAGTAAGCATAGGATGTAATTCTGCTAAAAATTATTTGTTGTTTATCTGAAATTCCAATTTGACTGGGTGTCCCCCTTTTCGTCAGGCAACACTGTCCTAAGGGATAATTCAAGTTCATTTAAAATACCTACTGCAATGACCTTGAAGTACAGAAAGAGAATGGGGCATTTGGCCAAGCCCAAACTCATAATTTCCATGCATTTTTCCCATTCAGCTTTCTTTTATGTATAACATTTTAGCTCTTTCCCTCATTCAGAGGTTACATGACTGGCAGGGGCTTATTCAGTTTATTTTTTGCTTAGTATTTGGAGAAGAGGAAGCACCCAGCAGGTTTGTTTTGTTTTGTTTAATTGAACTAAGATCAACCACTCATTTTCTGATTTTTGTTTGAAAGAAAAGGAAAAAGAACTCTTCTCTCTCTCTCTCTCTCTGTCTTTTTCTCTTTCTTGATTGACAGTGTCTCACTTTGTTGCCCAGGATGGAGTGCAGTGGTGCAATCATAGATCACTGCAGCCTCAAACTCGTGAGCTCAAGTGATCCTCCCACCTCAGCCTCCCGAGTAGTTGGAACTTCAGGGGTGCACCACCATGCCTGGCAAAAAGCACTCTTTTCAATGCTAATATCCAAAGGAAAGCAATGTTATTATTTGTATAATCTACCAGTTAGATGAGAATTAAATAGGTTTTATGCAGCATGATGTTAATGGCTATATAATATCTTTTAAATCAATCCTGATTCTTGTTTCCAACTTTGTTGAAAACTATGGGTTAAATATATTTAAAGATATATCTTTGCATAGGTCCTGTAGGGTAGCAGAATATGCCACCCCAAAATATGCCACCTTGACATTAGGATTATTATTTTGATGTGAAAAGAGTTGAGAGAAAACAGCTATAAGAGAAGTTCTCTGCCCTGCCCCTGTCTGCCTAAAAGCAGGACACAAATTTATAAAGGTGTTTTCCCTCCCCTCTCTACTAGGAAGCATAAAAGTTAATCATCAGAGACAACTCTAGACCCTTAGGAACCCAGAGATGGACCCACAGGCATCTACATAAACTTCCCTAACTAGCCTTTATCTTTCAATAGGTTTCCCATATGTTTGCTTCCCCACAGTCTGCCACCCTAGAAACTCGAAGTTCATTCCTTTGTCTTGTCACTTCTCTGAAAATTTATTGTTCCTTTTCTGAGATTCTATATTAGCCCAAATTCTTACCAGCCCTTGGAGTTACTCATCTCTGAGTGCTCCCATGTGTGAGCCCAATGCACACACTAATAAACTCCTGCTTCTTTATTGTTAAGCTGTCTTTGTCAGTCCAATTTACAAAGCCCCAGCCAGAGAGAGGAGGAGGGTGGTAGGAAGAATTTTTCTTCCTCTACAGTTTCAGACTCATTTTAAGTATTTGAAAATGACGAGTATCATCAGGTAGAGATAGTGCTACTCAAGTCCAGATTTTCCTTTTTAAAAATTTTTTAAAAATTTTAAGTTCCGGGATACATGTGCAAGATGTGCAGGTTTGTTACATAGGTAAACGTGTGCCATGGTGGTTTGCTGCACCTATCAACCCATCACCTATGTATTAAGCCCAACATGCATTAGCTATTTATTCTGATGTTCTCCCTCCCCCTACTCCCCACTGACAGGCTGCAGTGTGTGTTGTTACCCTCCCTGTGTCCATGTGTTCTCACTGTTCAGCCCCACTTATAAGTAAGAACATGTGGTGTTTCATTTTCTGTTCCTGTACTAGTTTGCTGAGGATAATGGCTTCTAGCTCCATCCATGTCCCGGCAACAGATTTTGTTCCTGTTTATGACTGCATAGTATTCCATGGTGTATATGTACCACATTTTCTTTATCCAGTCTATCAGTGATGGGCATTTGGGTTAACTTCATGTCTTTGCTATTGTGAAGAGTGCTGCAATGAACATATGTGAACCTGTGTCTTTGTAATAGAATGATTCATATTTTCTTTGGAGCACCAGTGAGTTCAAAATTGTCTTATGAATAGATAGAAAACCTGAATAGACAATCACCATACAAGAAATAGTTAAGGTAGACTTTGCTTCACCTCAAGGTATCAAGGAGTTTATGGGAACTGGTGATAAAACCATCTCCCAAGAACAGATAATAACTCCAATATTCAAACTCTTTCAGAATTTAGAATATGAAGTCTTCTAATTCATTTTACCAAGCCAACAAAATGCTCATCTCACAGTCAATGCATAATACAAATTTAAAATAATCTCAGATATGAATGTAGAAGAGCTCTAAGCAAAATTAGCAAATCAAATTTAACCATGAGGTCAAAGAATAACAAGAACCAGTAAGGTTTATTGCTGGAATGTTGATTTATATTAATACTTCCCACCTTTAACAGATTAAAGAAAAAAAAAAAACTGTGTTCTTCTTGATGACTCAAGGAAAATCATCTGATACAATTCATAATCTAGTCCACAGTGAGTTCTTAAAATCTGGGTTCATATAATAACGAAAGCTCATGGCAAATACTATATGGACATTGTCCTATCCAATATGGTACCTACTGACCACATGTGGCTATTTATCTTTAAATTAAATTAGTTAAAATTTTAATTTTCCCATCATTATAGCTTTGTTTTAAGTGGTCATTGTGCCCAGTAACTACCACATTGAATAGCACAGAAAGTTTTATTTGATAATGCTGCCATGAACAAACCAGAAACAGATCCCAGATATACATGGAGTTGTAAAAATTTAATAAGAGCTAACTTTACTGAGTGCTCTTAAACTGCCTGACACTATTTTAAGTATTTTTGTGTATTATTTAATTTCCATATGGTATAATATGCTAAGTCTTACCATTTTCTTCTCCCCTGCCCCTATTTTCTAGTCATGAAGTTGGCGGGGCAGGAAAAATCAATCAGTAAATCAAACCTTACCTAATTTTTAAGTGGTAGATCTGGGGTTCAAGAAGCATACTTTTACCTCTTAAGTTACCTAATATCCCTGTTAAAGGTGGCAATTCATATGTGGGAAGAAAGGACAAAGTGATTACTAAATCCTGTATGGCAAATGTTTATCTATTTGGGGAAAAATAACTTAAATATAGGCTTTTAATTATTTAAAAGGCACAGCCATCAATGGCTAAAGATATAATTGTAAAAAATAAAGTTCACAAAAGCTCTAGGAGAAAACAGTATTTTTTTTTATCCTTGGAGATAGTATGGGAGGAGGTGGATCCTAAGTTAAATAAACTTAGGAATCAGAAATGAAAAGATTGGCAAATTTAAGTACACAAAAATTCAAGCCTGCCATGTGATGAAAGAAACTATGATCAAGGATAAAAGGTAGTAATAGAGTGGAGGAAAATATTCAAAACATAATGTGTTTCAATGTTAAGCATAGATAAAAATATGGAAAGATGTTCAAGTTCACTGATAATCACAGAAATGCATAACAAAGCAAGATGCCATAATTCAGCATGAGACTGGACAATTTTCAAAGAGTCACTAGATGCAGTGTTGGCACGAGGGGACATGGAATTCCTCATAAATTACTATCAATTGTGTAAAGTGATGTGCGTGCTACAGGATAATGATAATGTCTATTAAATTTTAAAATGAGGATACCTCTGGCTCAGCAATTCCACTTTTGAGATTCCAACACATGTCACAACGATTTATGCACAAGGGACATTCTTTGCATGGGAACACTGTATCTAAAATGAAAAAAACTGTAAACAACCTAAATACCTATCAATTAGTGAATGATTAAATAAACCCAACTTCATCCATGCCATGACATGTCTTGCATTCGGTGAAAAAAATAAATGTATGTATTTGGCACTTGGAACTATCTCTAAGATATACTGTGTATATATACAAAAGAAACAGAACAAAATCCTTCCCCTTTACCTATGCTTATTCTTGACAACAAAAAGCGCCGTAAGAAACACACCAAAATGCTAACACAGTTATCTCTGAGAAATGCGATTAGAGAGAGGATTATGGAAGAAAACATTTTTTGGTTCTCATTTTACTCATTGTACTTTTGTATTGCTTTCATGTTTTATAAAGAGGGTGTATTAATATTGTCAGCAACCAAGTAAAAAAGAAAAACAACAACAAATATATTTAATAAACTGGTGTTTAGCATGTATGATTTTTCTCAGTTGCTCTTCCCTTTTCTTGGGACGTTTATCTACGGCTAAAGAGGAAAGAGAGAATATCATATGAATGCTTTGTTCTGGGCTGCTACTGTAGACAGAGATAAAGCGAAGCTCAATCGCTATCAGAAACTGTGAGACTTTCTGCACGCATGGTCTTATAAACCTCTTTACTAATTCTTATCGAATCTTGGGAGCCGCTGCCACTACAGCTGCTACGTGAGGTGGTCTGCAGACTTGGAGGAAGAAAATTCAGCTAGTGTGTGCTTTCAACTACTTTGGCTTTTTTAGTGATGAAGTTCGTCTTTTCTTATCTTCAAAGTCTTAGAGCTGGCTGTACTGTGGGTGTAGACAATCCTAGATTCTCAGATAGTTTTGCATGGCAGAGGATGAGGGAAGGGCACACGTTGCAAAAGCGGTTCTCAAAGTGTGGTCTAGGGATTGCTCAAGGGTCCTCAAGACCCTTTTGGGTGGTCTGTGAGATGAAAGCTATTTTTACAACATACTAAGGTGTTGGGCTTTTTTCCTTTTACTCTTCAACAAATTGTCAGTGGGATTATCTGGAGGCAACATGATGTGATGATTGCCATTGCTCTGCCGATTACTGGGATATGTAATTGGGTATTCCTGTGTTCAAACCTTTCTCAGTTTTAATTTCTAATGTGAAAAAAATTGATTGATATAACCCATTTTAGAAAAAAAATACAAAAAACAAAAAAACCTCTCTGGGGTCCTGGATTGTAAAGGGACTCGGAGACCAAAATGTTTAAGTATTGTTGCTTTACGACACCTTTTTACACATTCTGGCTTTATCAATAATTTCTTTAGTCCCAAGTCCTTACAAAATACTTTCTAATCATTTGTGCTTATCATACTGCAGGAAGCTTGTGAAGAAATCTATTTATAGAAGATAAATCTGAAGAACTAAAAAATCATCACTTCAAAATTGAGAGAAGGACTCAATCCTTCCCAAAGAGGTTTACCCCGGTTGACTTCCTTTCCTGTATAACAAAGAGACCCAGAAGCTGAAGGTGGCTTCATTGCCTCATCTCCATGTGCCTCTGCGTGGCTATCCAATGAAAACTGATCACTGAACCTTCCTGTCCTCTAATGTAACTTAACATCAGAGAAAGAAAGAAAGAAATTCACAAGTGGGTGATCTCCAAGTGGATGAAGTTTGCTCATTTAATAAAAGCAAATACATTTTATTTTTCAAAATAATCCCCTTTTAGTAGAATTCCTTAAAAAATCATTTGGCAAAACCCTCCTCTATGCTCATTTTGGACACTGCTACATGATATACTATGCTGTGAGTGCTTGCTATGGAAAATTCAAACAATACCGAAAGGTACATATAAATTTATAAGAGGCTTTTATAAATGAAAAAGTATGGCAAAATGGAGCTATACACTTCAAATGAGTGGATTTTATAAAGAAGCTAAAAAACACAGTGAAATTAGCTTTTCTTTGTCCTTTCATTTAGTTATCTATTTTTAAAATTTGGTTTTATAAAACCAAAAGTTAGTATTAAATAAAACTACATAAATAATTTTATAAATAAATAATAGTGATTATGGGACATAATTACTATGTCAGGCATTCATTTTAAAATAGTCTAAATAGAGAAACTCATTTAATTCATTCTTAAGATATCTATAACTTTGGTCATCCTTAAGATACAGATACCATTATTATCCTTATATTTCAGATGAGGAAACTGAAGAGCAGAGATGTTAAGTAATTTCCCGAAATTATATTGCTAGTAAATAGCAGAGGTAGGATTCAAACTCAGACCTTCACTGAAAAGCCAGGATCTTAATCTCTGTGTTCATTTTGCACTCTTCTACATGATATATTATGCTATGCATGCTTATTATCGAAAATTTGGACAATATTGAAAGGTATGCATAAGAAAACAAAAATCAAAAATACTCTTGCATAGAGATCATTACTGATTTTGAGGTGCATCCATATTCTTCCAAGTAGTCATAGTATATTAAACATTTCTCAAGTCAAAATTGCATATACTTTTCACTTAAAACTGTATTTATTGTATTTTTCATGTATTTACCATTCTCTTTTTTCAAATATTTAGGTTGTTTCCAGTTTTTCCCTATTGTAAATCCAAATGTCAGGAGCATCTGTGTATACAATCTTTTACTGCATTGCTGATTATGTTTCTTAGGCTAGAAAGAAACATTGTATTTAATGGAACATCTATATTTTCACATGGTCAAATCATTTTTAAACATTAAAACACTTGGCTGGGCCCGGTGGTTCACGCCTGTAATCCCAGCACTTTGGGAGGCTGAGGAGAGTGGATCATCTGCGGTCAGGAGTTCAAGACCAACCTGGCCAACATGGTGAAATCCTGTCTCTACTAAAAATACAGAAATTAGCTGGGCATGGTGGCAGGTGCCTGTAATCCCAGCCACTCGAGAGGCTGAGGCAGAGGATGCAGTGAGCCGAGATCGTGCCATTGCACTCCAGCCTAGACAACAAGAGCAAAACTCCGTCTAAAAGAAAAAAATTAAAACACTTCATACTCCCACCAGCAACATTTGAGAGTACCCATTTCCTTACAACCTCCTCAACTGCACTGATCAATTTTAGTCCCTCTGCCATATGACAGGTGAAAAATGATTTCTTAATTGTTTCATGTATTTCTAATGTAGTTAGAAAATCAAACTAAATAGGGTCATTTAAGAATTATTTGATGAGCACACATAGACATTAGACAGAGACCTAGGCATTTCTTTTCTCATGCATTAACCATTGTATAAAAAAATCTGTCTCATTTCATAAACCATTTATTTGTCTTCCCATTAGGTCAACTCTCATCCCTTAACACCCAAGGACGGTATTGTGTGGGTGAATAAATGTGATTTTCCAACCCATAAAGGGAGTGAGAATGTCTGCTATTTAACATGGTATAATTAAGTAGAAAGCTTTAGGAGCAATATGACTAAAAAATTATTCTAATGGGCTAGAGATGTGAGTTGCTCACCACTAAGATCCTATTCACCATAAATGATTGGCCTATAAACCATTCCCTGCTGTTCTGAGTCAAACAGTCAGATATTTTTAACTCTGGCTTTCTTTTTTCAAACTGTCTAATTGGATTTTTTGAATCTGTTATTAGATAGAAATAGCACACTGGCACTACAGGAAGGCTTCCCATATGCTGTTATGATATTTCCATAGTTTTGCTAGATTTAATCAAATTTCATTCATAAAGATTAGCTGAAAATTGAGAAGGAAACTGATTGTTCCCTATTGAACTAGAAAAAACAGAGTAGTAGCTTCTGACCAGGCAGAGATGCATAACAGGGTAGAATGGAAGTCAGCTTGTATGCAACTAAAGTAACCAAAATTCCCAGAAGAAAAAACAAAAGATATATTAAGGAATGGCACTCAAGTATCTAAAATCTGGAGGTATTAGGTTGGTGCAAAAGTAATTGTGGTTTCTGCCCTTACGAGTAATGGCATTAAGAGAAATGGCAGAAACTGCATTACTTTTGCACCAATATAATACTTGTTTTTTCTTTGTCATTAAAAAAAAAAAGATAATAGTACTGTATTTTTGTTGGAAAGCAACATTTAAAATTACCTGAAAATAGCATACCCCAGAGACGGTCATGTTCTAATGGCTTTCTTCCTCCAAAAGGTGTTATAAATATGTATTTTTAAGGCCGGGCGCGGTGGCTCAAGCCTGTAATCCCAGCACTTTGGGAGGCCGAGACGGGCGGATCACGAGGTCAGGAGATCGAGACCATCCTGGCGAACACGGTGAAACCCCGTCTCTACTAAAAAATACAAAAAACTAGCCAGGCGAGGTGGCGGGCGCCTGTGGTCCCAGCTACTGGGGAGGCTGAGGCAGGAGAATGGCGTAAGCCCCGGAGGTGGAGCTTGCAGTGAGCCGAGATCGCGCCACTGCACTCCAGCCTGGGCGACAGAGCGAGACTCCGTCTCAAAAAAAAAAAAAAAAAAAAGTATTTTTAAAAAACAGATGTTGTTTTCCATACATTGGACATGTATTTATTAAGTAAATAAAAGGAACCCAGTAATATTTACAGTACTGAAGAGGCCATTGAAATAGGTAACCCGTACTCACTCACAGAAGAGACGGATGGATTATGGTGAAGTTCTGGATTCAGTCATTTTAGTCAGGCATAATTTTTACTTCACAATAATTAGAATAATAATTCTGGTCATGAATAACTCAGAAACAGAAAGTCAAGTGCTGTATGTTCTCACTTACAGGAGGCTGCTAAATAATATGCACACATGGACACAGAAAGTGGAATTATAGACAATAGAGACTTGGAAGGGTGGGAGGTTGTGGGAAAGGGATGAGGAATTACTTAATGGGTACAATTACACTACATTCAGGTGATAGCTACAAAAAGCCCAGACTTTGCCATTACACGATACATCCATGTAATGAAACTGCACTTGTACCCCCTAAATCTATGAAAATTAATAATTACAATTCTGGACATGGAGGGGCATTAATCTGATAATGAAGATTTCAAATGACTACAGAAAAGGCATAAACATAAAAAACTCCATCCAAATTAAAATTTGGACAATACTGAAAGGTATATATAAAGAAACAAAAAAATTACCAGGCGTTCAAGACCAGCCTGGCCAACATGTTAAAACCCTGTCTCTACTAAGAATGAAAACATTAGCTGGGTGTGGTGGTGGGTGCCTAGAATCTCAGCTACTCGGGAGGCTGAGGCAGGAGAATCACTTGAACCTGGGAGGTTGCAGTGAGTCAAGATCATGCCACTGCACTCCAGCCTGGGTGACAGAGTAAGAGTCTCTAAGTATTAGTATCTCTAAGATAAAAAAAGAAAACTTCAGTGGTCATTAGCTATTGCCAAAATATGCATCTTTAAAAAAATAAAGTCTTTAAACAAATTTTGAAAATTTATAGGGGCATTTGGTCTCCAATAATCTCTATTTTTCCCTTCTATGCCTTCCTTCCTTTCCTTTTAATCCAACATGTATCTAGTTATATCTGATTTAGTGGCAGAGGCTCCATGACGTTCACTTTGGAATGCTTCACAAGAGCCTGAAGGATCTTCAGTAGAATAATATAGGATCCCCTGTGGCTCTCCAAGATGGTGTGGGAGATAGATGGGATGATCATGAGCTCTCTGCTACCAAAAGAAATAAATCACAAAGTGCTTTTCCATCATCTTCCAATAAAACTGGTTCTAGTTTCAGTTCTAATGTTTTTGCATTAGATTTTTAAAGAACTGAATGAAACAGGGTCTCATTCTGTTGTCCAGGCTGGAGTGCAGTGGCATGATCATAGCTCACTGTAACCTTCAACTGGCCTCAAGGGATCCTCCCACCTCAGCCTCCTGAGCAGCTGGACAACAGACATCCACAATCACACACGGCTAATTTTTAATTTTTTTTTTTTTTTTTTTTTTTTTTTTTTGTAGAGACATGGTCTTGGTGTACTGCCCAGACTGGTCTCAAACTTCTGGCCTCAAGTGATTACCTGCCTAAGTCTCCCAAAGTGCTGGAATTACAGGCATCAGCCACCATGCCTGTAGATTTAATTTGTGCATTCCTTATTTGTGTTTCTTTCTCAAAGCCTTGTCAGTGGGGAGTGGTCTTAATTAAATCAGTCAGAAAATGCTTACCCTCCCAGGCCAATAGTCCATATCTTCAGCAGTAGCAAGTCAGTACTACTCTTACCTACCTCAGGAAAAGTAAAGAGGATAAGTTACCCTAATAGGCAAATGCTCGATTATTCTAAAGGATCATCTAATGCATAAAATTAGTCTCTTTGAGTTAATTCCTCTTTTCATTCATAATGCAAGAGAGGTCATGCTTACTTGTGGCCAAGGGGATTGAGTAAAAGAGCAGGATTTTAGTGAACACACCTGTGTTTAATTTCTCATGGGAAAAAATCTTCTATATATCCTTATCTCAAATTTCTCTTTGGAAAGTTTTGTCATTATCACAAATGTCTCAGCAAGTTATAGTTCTGCTCCTGGATGGTAATCATGCATGTTTAGAGAATCATTGGGGGAAAAAAAATGAGCATTGAGGCCTACATTCTAATTATTGAATGAGATTCTTTAAGTAACATGTATTGGGTACCTTTGATTACATAAGTAATGTAGAATCAATGCAGAAATATTTGTAAAACATAAAAAACCCCATCTAAATTAAAAAGACTTTTAATTGCACCAGAGATACCATTCTTATTAACATTTTAGAGTATTTCCTTCCATAAATATCTCTAAGCTTCTAAGCCATTTATAAGATATGTTTACTTAACAACATAGCATGTCTACTTCTCCAATGATTAAGTATTTGTTCTATAAAAATGGTGTTTGAAGATTGCACAGTATTTCATTTACTTCCACAACACACATTATTTAATTAGGTACTTAATTTGTTATTGTTTTGTATTTCTTTTTGCGTATTTTCCCTAATAGAGCTACCACTGTGGTGATCATTGCTATAGATGTAATTTTGAACACATTTCTGATTCAGGAAATCATTAACATATATGCTTGCTGACATAAAATATTTCAATTTCTAAATGAGGGATTTCAGTTGATTTTCTTGAGATAGAACACACAAGAAAGAAACCCAAAAGACAAAAACTATCATCAAGATTATAAAAATTTTCATTCTAGCCATAATTTATGTCAATGGTTTAAATTTACATATTCTTACAATTCATTGAGGCTACAGTTAACATTTTTAAAGATCCTTTAACATCTCAGGCACTTTGTTAGGCATTTTCACAAGTGTTATTTCTCATTTAGTTCTCATAATTCATATATAGATACTATTATCCCCACTTCGCAAATGATGGGAGTACAGTCCATTTAATATCTAAAATCATTTGTTCTGTGGCAATTAGGACTGAAAACTCCTCTGACTAGTATGTGACTGACATGAGCTTTCTCGATGACAATAAATGTAATTAGTGCCTCTGTGACAGAACTGCTTCTACTTTCATTGTTCAGTCCTGACCCACACACTAAACAAAATGATAGGTTTATGTAAAACCATGCTGTTAATGATACAATAGTGAGAGCCATCTTGTTAAAAAAGAAGTCAGATCATGTCACTCCTCTAAACAAATTATTTCAATGGTTTGCTGTCTTATACCAAGTAAGAGCTGAAGTTTTTGCAAGCAAAGCCCAACACAATCTGGACTCCCCTTTCCTCATCTTTCTGACCTCATTCCTATCTCACTGAGGCAGCTGTATCCATATTAAACTACTGAATGTTCTTCAAACATGTCATACCCATTCCCTCCTTTGAACATGCTGTTCCTCCACTTGGCATGATCTTCTATGTAGGTGCAGATATATAGGAGATATCTCTACTCAACTCCTTCAAATGTTTACTAAAGATACTTCCATTCTCAGTAATGTGATCACCTGATTTTCCATTGCTACACTTTTTGTAACTCAATATATCCTATTCCCCTTTCCTTTAAAATTTGCTCATGGTACTTCGACAGAACTATCCATGGGTATTCCTGAATCCACGTTCAGGCTCTGATATCATCTCTTCCTAGTTGCTGATTCTGATGGGGATTGCAGGTACATGAATGTAAGTGCCATGAGGATGAAGGTAACTGTTTTATTCCCTGCTGAATCACTATCTCATAGAAATGCACTTGGCCTACAGCAAGCACACAATTAATACTTGTTGAATGAATAAATGAATGAATGAGGCTGGGTGTGGTGGCTCACGTCTGTAATCTCAGAACTTTGGGAAATCAAGGAGAGCAGATCACTTGAGGTCAGGAGTTCAAGACCAGCCTGGCCAACCTGGTGAAATCCCATCGCTACTAAAAATAAAAAAAATTAGCTGATGCCTGTAATCCCAGCTACTGAGGAGGCTGAGGCAGGAGAATCACTTGAAACCTGGGAGGCAGAGGTTGCATGAACCAAGATTGCACCATTGCACTCCAGCCACAGTGACAAAGTGAGGCTCTGTCTCAAAAGAAAAATATATAAGTGAATGAATGAAATAAGAACCAAAAAATTACAAAAAGTTTGGTAATTATATAGAAATGTATTCCTAAAACTTCCACACTCTGTATATTCCTTTCTCTCTTCCTTTTGTCCTTCGTTTCTGGTTGCCAGTTTTACTGTCTCACACTTTCCCTTACCTCCATCTAGTCGTTAAAGAAAAACAGCTGGCTTGCTTAAAGCTCCCCAAGACTACCAACACATGTGACATCAGGGCTGCATTCAGGACCACAAAGCTAGTGACAGAGTCAGTGATAGAAGCCAAATTCCAGTATTTGATAAGCTGAACCACAGTATCACTTGCAATTTGAGAGTCATACATGATTTTACAAAGATCAAACACATCAATGGTCTTCCTAGTGATATGGACAGGAGGCAAAAAAGCAGAGCTCCTGGTGAGGGCTCCACCCTCAAGCCTGGACCTGCCCTAAGTAAGAACAGATATTCCTATTTTTGCACCCAAATGTTGCCTTTTGACTCACTGCAACCCCCTAACATGTGCCCATATAAACCCCAATATCCAGGCTCCACAAGCAGAAGAGCAGCAGAGCAGCAGAGCAGCAGAGCACTGCAGCAGAGAAGGAGGGAAGAGAGGAAGTGTCTGAAGGTCAAGAGGAGTTTGGTTGTAGATAGAGAGGAAATCAGCTATGGGATGGCTGAACTACAGGGGAAGATCATCTTCCCACTCCAACCCCTCTCCAGTTCCCCATCCTGCTGAGAGCCACCTCCTTCACTCAACAAAATCCCCGCATTCACTAGCCTTCAACTCTGTGTGACCTGATTCTTCATGGACACTGAACAAGAATTCAGAATGCACTGGGTATGGGAACCCCAAATGGCTGTCACACTGACTCTTCACTGAGATGTTTAACACTTAAGTCATCCCCAGACAGCAGGGTGAAAAGAGCATTGTAACACCCTTAGACACCGCTGCAGGGCCAGGACCCAAAAGCCCTCACCCCGGCTCTTGCTCCTATGTACCTGCATGTTCCCCTTCCCATAAGGGCTTTGAGCACTGAGGCCAAGTAAACGAGACACCCCTGTTGCAAGTCCTGTGAAGGGGGTCAGGGAACTCTCCTGTTTCACTAGGACATTTTGAATTGCAAAGAAAAATACATTTTAAAGTACTTTGAAGGGCCCTCTAACCTCTTCTTTTTTCCTTTGCTTTATAATTATAAAGTAGAAAGATAGACAAAGATTATTTTACAGTAGTGTTCCATATTATAAATAAAAATAAAATAAAAATGAGCTGGTGGAAGCGTCCATCTTTGCTTTGACTCTAGCTGATTGTAGTTCTCTCATGCAGACCACAACCATGAGAAATTAACACTCAACGAGTTAATCAGTATGCAACAAATGAATTCCCTTTCACATCTGAGAGTCTGCATACAAGAAATAAGCCTCTGAAAATATTATGTAAATATTTCTCATCAAACAAGCAGAACTTTCAGCAAGACTAAAGCCATCAGCCTCGCCACTGTGAAATCCACATTGACATCCTGAGGTCCCTTCAACTGATGCCACAGGGTTGTGTTGGAACTTCCTAGATGATAAGTACACCAGTGGTCCATATATATGCAGTTGAGGTTGATGTATTTGACAAATTTGGACATCATTATTTTCTATGGTCTATTTAAAGTAGGAGAAATGGGGATTTTCTCTTTACTTTTTGTAACTTGATAAGTTAGTTATTTGTAAGACTCAGATTTTAGGAGTTAACAGAGATACTTAGAAGTACTCTAACTCTTACCACAACATGACTTGAAAATGCAATAAATCATTTCAAGTGAAAGTAAGTTCCTCATCATTGGAGGGATTCAATTCAAGATTGTAAAATCACCTCTTAGGGATATAGTTTAGGCAACCAGCGGAGGCTGGAATAAATGATTGCCAAATTCTTTTGACTCAGAGTCCATGGAATTGTTTAGGAAAGGTAACTGCTTTAAATGGTTTAATATTTCTCATAAGGGAGAGGAAATTTTGTACTATCTAGAACCATAACTGCAGAGTCCAGGACCTATTGTGAGACGGTTGCAATTCAGGCTGGATTCTGGTTGAATATGCTGCACTGACCTCACACTTCTGTTCCATTTCCAACTGAAATGTCACTAAAGTAACAATAAAACACCAACATGAGTAGAAATCCACAAGGACAAAGTTAAAGAAAAGAAGCTAACCAATGCATAAGAATTATAACAATATTTTGGAAGATAAAATGAAAGGTAGATGAGCAGCAGCTGACAGATTAAAGTGGAGACCGCCTGAACTTGGGTGCCAGTTGACTGGTATACAGACAAGGTACAAGTAAGTTGGTTTGAAATATGACTAAGAAAGGCTCAGATTTCAAAGAAAGCAGTTTCCCCAGAGGTTATAGAATAAGTTATAGTGAGAAATAAGAGTTGGAAGTCTGCATGAGGTGTCATTAGACTACCTGGTCCCTCTCTGTTGCGGCACAGCCAGGTGACTTAAAGTATCACCTTTCCCACACGAGACTGGAGATTTTACCGCTGAAGGAATCTAATCAATGAAGCATCGTACTTCAAACAACATGTACCACAAGTGCAAAGGACTCAGGCTGGGGAGGTGATGGAATGCAAATGGGATTGAGGGAGACTCTACATGCTGAGGAGGGCTTTCTGCTTCCAGTTCTAGAAGGCCTGCAACCGGACTCACAATCCTCAGGTAGAAAACTGGCAAACTGAATGGCCCCAGAGAAATATTGCAGACACTAACATTGGGAATGACTCTTATAGAAAAGACAGTTTTCTATCTGATCCCCTTGTGATAAGCTCCAGTCTTTGACAAGTCCTGGTCATGCACACAGAGCTTCCAAAATAATGCTTCTCAATGCCTTGCTCTCAAATACAAAGGGACAGTTGAGGTTAATAGTGAATTGAGAAGAGTCTTCACTATGAAAGGAAGAAATCCAAATAAACAGGGGTGGGGTGGTGAGGAAGTAGAGCAAGCGAGAGAAAAGTAATATAATATGAAGAACAGACAAAGTGGTAAAACAAATCCTGAAAGTTAAAGAGAAGATATGATCTCTTAAAGGAGAACAACGTGGTCTATGAAATGAACACTAAGAGAACAACTAAAGCACACTTGGAAACTCAGTATGGATATTTAAAACCATTAAATATCATTAAATGGTTAAATGCATTAAAACCATCAAGAGCAACAACGAAATCTAAAGTTGAGATGGTTTCTAGAATTCAATCCACAAAGACATCTTCAAAAAACATTAGAGGAAACATTAGCCCAGAAGAACCAATGCCAAACTCATAGGAATCCCAGAAAGTAAAAATATTAGAGGGAAAATGGAGTGGAGGGAATTATCAAAGAAATAAGACAAGAAAATTCCCTGGTGAGTCCATTAAATGTTTAAAACAGGCCGGGTGTGGTGGCTCATGCCTGTAATCCCAGCACTTTGGGAGGCCAAGGTGGGTGGATCAACTGAGGTCAGCCTGGCCAACATGGTGAAACCCCATCTCTACAAAAAATAAAAATTAGTTGGGCATGGTGGTGCATGTCTGTAATCCCAGCTACTCAGGAGGCTGAGGCAGGAGAATCACTTGAACCCAGGAGGCAGAAGTTGCAGTGAACTGAGATCGTGTCATTGCACCCCAGCCTGGGCAAAGAGTGAAACTCCACTCAAAAAAAAATTTAAAACAATGAGAGAATTTTAAAAATTACTAAATTTTAGAATATTTGTAATAAAAGAACATATAAATAGTTTTCAGAGAGGAAACAAAATACAAAGGATAGAAATAAATTTGTTATTGGACTTCTCAAAAACAATAACAGAAAGAAAAAGAGTAGAGAAGTCTTCAAAATTCTGAAGAGAAATGACTTTCAATCTCTAATTTATATTGAACTCAAATATCAATAAAATGTGAAAGACACTTCAGACTAGTAAGATCTAAAAGTCTATGTCTTGTGTAGGCTAATTTGGAAGCTGCTGAAAAATTATTCTAAATGGAGAGTAAAGGAAGGAAGTAGAAGGCATGAGATTTGGAAAACAGGGTAATTGTGAGATGAAGTCTTAGGATGATAAATGAGAAAAGTATCAGGGCTACACCTTTGCAGCACACTTAGAAAGTATCTAGCTGGAATTAAAGTATATAGCTAGAATTAAAGCAGAAAGTATTTAGTTGGAATTAAAAGCGGAAGCTGAGTGTCACCACAGAAAGGAGGGAAAAGATGTGGCCATGAAAAACAAAATGAAACTAGGTTAACTCCATGGATAGGCATATGACAGACATTAGAATAAACAGGAAAATATCAATAGACTTATAAAGAGCCAGACAAAAATCTGAAGCAATTATCAACTCTAGAAAAAAATGAAAGATTTTTCAAAATAAGCAGAGCAGTTATAGTTCACTACTTGGCTCTGCAGTGAACAATATTTTGAATCATGCAATGTAAATACTAAATACAAGTGGCATAATATTGAAAGGATAGAAGGAAACAAAGCTAGGTTTTCATAAGAATGAAATAAGACATATATACATAACAATTAAATAAGTATATTAAATAAGATATATGCGATTTTTCAGAAACATAGTAAATAAATGAACATTTTGTTCCTCGTTTTCAAATTTTTAATCTCTCTTTAGGAAAACAACACGGTTTAGGGGAAATGACAGGTTTAAGAATAAGACAGCCCTGTCATTAACTAATTTAAAGTTGTTTAATTGATTAGAGCATTGGATATGAGATTGAACTCAAAAACTTTGTGTAGACATCAAATGACATAACATGTATAAAATCTCAGGAAGAAAGTAGATGCACAGTCAATGGTTCTTCCTATCCTTTCTTTCAACTTTCCCTAAATTTCTAGATGGTGGAGAAAGATCCATTTGAAAACATGACATTTTCAAGCAACTGCTGTGTTAAATATCACCCTAAGGATAGCTTAGTTATCTGGATTAGAAAACAATGCCCTTGGGCCGGGCACAGTGGCTCATGCCTGTAGTCCCGGCACTTTGGGAGGTCAAGGCAGGTGGATTACCTGAGGTCAGGAGTTCCAGACCAGCCTGACCAACATGGAGAAACCCTGTCTCTACTAAAAATACAAAAATTAGCCAGACGTGATTGTGGGTGCCTGTAATTCCAGCTACTTGAGAGGCTGAGGCAGGAAAATCGTTAGGACCCAGGAGGCGGAGGTTGCAGTGAGCTGAGATCACCCCATTGCACTCCAGCCTGGGGGACATGGTGAGACTCTGTATAAAAAAAAAAAAAAAAAAAAAAAAAAAAAGGAAACAATAAACAATGCCCTTCACCAAGTACACGATGATCAAGGAATTGTTTTGCAAATTGGCATAAATATGAGCATTGTTGTTCAACTTGCCAAAACGTTGCCCAAATCCTCATGCAATATTTGGCCCAAGAATATTCATTCATCCTCAGGAGGATCCTGGATGGTGTGTGTGGGTGTGGGGGTGTGTGTGTGTGTGTTTGTGTGTGTGCACGCGTGCACACTTAGCAATCTAGAATACTGGGGAAGCAATCTGAGGATGTGTTTAGGTGACAATGTTTACCTGGGACCTGGCCAGGCAGTAGGAGAGGCATTTGCAACCTTCTGCTTAAAATATCAGAAGGCTTTGCAAGTTCAAAATATGCAGAAGAGGGAGAGGATTGAGGGATGCATAAATAACAATTTCATTTAAGAAGCACCAAATACTAGGAAAGAAGTCTTGTATGACTTGACTCTGGCAAGTCCCCATTTTTGTTTGTTTACCTGAAATGACTGGCTTAAAGTTGGACAATAAGCCAACAGTCTAGGTATACCAAATGTTTATGGTTGTGCGAATTCTGAAAGGTTAAAACTCAAAGGAACCTCAGAGATGGCCTGATCCAAGTTCTCACTTTCTGAGGAAAGAAGCTGAATCCTCAGAGGTGATAAACCTTGCCAAAAGGCAAAAGGTCAGACAACCTAAGAGGCACATTTTACTCAGGCTAGCCCCATGGGTGTATAGGCAGCAATGATGAATTCAGGCACCAAATCAGCCTTTAGGAGAGAGCATGAAACAATAGGTGATGAGCCAATCCCACCTCCCAGAGGTGAGGATAAAAAGAAGGCTGCAGACACATCACCTTGCCTATGTGGGTGAACAAGAGAATGAGCAGAAGCCTATGATATTCTTCTTCTCCAAGAAAGAATGTTCTAGGTTGGGCGCGGTGCCTCAGGCTTGTAATCCCAGCACTTTGGGAGGCTGAGGCGGGCAGATCACCTGAGGTCAGGTGTTTGAGACCAGCCTGACCATTATGGTGAAATCTCATCTCTACTAAAAAATACAAAAATTAGATGGGGGTAGTGGTGGGCGCCTATAATTCCAGCTACTCAGGAGGCTGAGACAGGAGAGTCACTTGAACCTGGGAGGCAGAGGTTGGGCCTGGTAGAAAACCAGCTTTAGAAACATAAAATCTTTCAGTCTCATTCTAAAACACTCAAGGGAGCAAGCATTTAAAAAAAGATGAAATAGAATAATATCATGCTAGAATATAAGAGGAAGCCTAAGACTATGCCTTTGGTTCACAAACTTTGAGTCTGTTGATTGAAACATACTGCTTAACATCCTTGGCTTTATTTGAATGTGTTTGAAAAAGCCATCACTCTATAACGGAATGAAAGGTGAAGGCTTCTCTTGGAATTTTAAACTATTTTCTTGTTGGTATCCATCATTTGGAAACTAAGACTTTAATAAAAACTGCCTCCTTCTCTGTTCCCAGGGCTCTGCTGGAAGTATTTCTGCTTTGGCTAGCACCCGACTGATTCAGAGACTGGATTCATTGTGTGAATTGGGCAGTCTTGTTTTCTCATCCTACTTTATTTCATCTTTTCCATTTGCCATCAGTTATTCTGAGTCTAAGCTTCTAAGCATAGTGATGAAAATTTTCTTTAATCAGAAAGTCTTCCCTGACTAATGGGAAGACAGCCTGCAGCTCTCAGCCCTCATACTTCCACTCTCATCAGCCTATCCCTACGTACTTGCATGATTTCCTCTACTCTCTTTCCATAATTGCTCTGGGAGTGGGAGCTCCCCAGACCAGGGATCTCTGTTATCACGACTGTCTAGAGTACAGCCAATGCAACACACACAGTAGGCACTCAAATATTTGTTTAGTAAACTGGAAGTATGTGTACAGATCTACTGCTTTCCAACATACACACACAAACACACTGTATATGTATATATATATATACACACACACACTCATTGTTTTTACTGCACATTATTTGTACAGGCACTAACATAGTATAAGGTTAGTACAAAAGTAATTTTCTAAATAACTAATATTATTAGTAACTAATACTATGTTAGTGCCTGTACATTGCATTTAAAAGTAATGGCAAAAATCACAATTACTTTTGCACCAACCTGATAACTCTTCACTCATCTGACATTGGCAGGGAGTGAGCCTTTCTATATAGCTGAGTCATTCCAGGATCCTGTAACCCACTTCCTTAACTGGCAACACTAAGACCACTTGAACTGCTTTGAAAGGAGTATCTTTCTTAAATATATTAAACAATTCCCTGACTTCCAAACATAGTATTCAATGTCTACGCTAGGATTTCAAGGTCATAAATGTAATTATCGATAACTAAACTTTGTCAGTGAAACACTCAGAGACTACTGTGGTTTGGGAGGTTATTTGTACCCATACCTAATGGCCTCATACTGCCCTGCTTTTTTATTCCTTTATTTCCTTTTAATAGATTTTCTGATTCTTCTTCTATACTGTTGGCCTCTAATGTGGATTAGTAAACCAAACAGGTCAATATATGAGAATTATGTCAGATATAAATAGGCTTTGACTAAGAGCCAGAGCCATGAGCTTTGATGTTGACCTATTTTAACTGCTCAGAGGGACTTTCTTTCTTTTTTTTTTTTTTTTTTTTTTTTTTTTTTTTTGAGACAGGGTCTCACTCTTTCACCTAGGCTGGACTGCAGTGGCACAAGCAATGCTGACTGCAGCCTTGACCTCCTGTGCTCAAGCGATCCTCCCACCCCAACCTCCTGAGTAGCTGGGACCACAGGTATGTACACCACACCAAGCTAAAAGTTTTTAAAATTTTTTTGTAGATAGGGAATCTCACCATGTTGCCCAGGCTGGTCTCAAACACCTGGGTTCAAGCAATCCTCCCACTTCAGCCTCCCAAAGTGCTGGGATTATAGCACCCAGCCTGCTCAGCAGCTTTTGTTGGCTACTTCTTGTTCCCATGACAGACAATCCTAAAAGGTTTCCCAAAGGAGTAACCTCCCCAAGTCTGAAGCGTTCCTGAAAATGCTGCTGATCACAGTAAATGGTGATGATGAAGTACCTTTCAAATACTATTAAATAACTAATGCATAGATAAATCAATCATTCTAGTCACTTCCTAGGAATAAACTATATTTACTGAGATGTCAGTGACTTTATCAGCATATTTAAAAATCTTTTTTTCATAAAAATGTATGTTACAATTTTTTATTTCTCCTGGAGAATAACCTTCATCTTTGCAGTAGTCATCGGTTGGATATTATCTCTTTATTCAAAAAAGTAGAGTGAGAAGAGAAATCATAAGGGAAAGACCTCTTTTTAAAATGTTTCTTATGTAAGATTGCTTTGGACCAATGGCTTCCATTGGTCTCACTTTTTACATGTTTTGGAGCAAACACTTCTCTCCAAATATTAAACAAAGCAATAGAGAAGCACATTCAGGGGGTGTGGTGGTTTTCAACGCCATGGCCCTGGGGAATGTAAGTCACATCCTCACTCTTATCCTCCTAGTGTCTACTGGGCTGAATTTTTATCCTGCCAGGGCCTGAAGAAGGCTGATATTTGCTTGTCCTAATAGTGCATGGAAGTAGGGTGGGATTGGGTGATGTGTAAATGGATTCTGCCTAGAGAAACAGAGATGAGAGCTGAATCATCATGATGTGGCATGCCATTCTTGCTATTTAAAAAAGAAATGTGAAAATGTTTAAACTCTGAGTTTTCCAGAGTTAGGTAAAATGTAAACTCTTGAATTTGAAGAAAGTCATTACTGCATGCATTTTGTCTGCAGTTCAGATGATGTGTGGAACTTTCTTCTAGGGTCACTTACCTAATTTAGAGGACACCTACGTGGATGGGGTTACTGCTAAACTGGGAAGAGCTGATGGGGACTTTCTGTCAGAAGCTTTCTAATTATAGAGCTCTTAAACAGCTAGGGGCTTTGGTTTCTATTTTAGAGATGAGGAAACGGAGGCTTGGAGATGAGAGGGAACTGTATGCTAGATGAGCACATAAGAGTTGAGTCACCAAGTGAATTCGATTCCAAGGGCTGTCATAACAAAGTCCCATGAATGGGATAGCTTAAACCACAGAAATGGTTGTCTCATTGTCCTGAAAGTTTGAGATCAAGGTGTCCACCGGACTGCTTTCTCTGCAGGTGCTAGAGAAGTGCCTGTCCCAGGTCTCCCTCCTAACTTGCAGTAGCTCCTTGGCTTGTGGCAGCATAATTCCAGGCGTCACATGGCACTCTTCCCTGTATGCATGCCTTTGTCTCAGTCTAAATTTCCCCTTTCTATAAAAATACCAGTCATATGGGATTAGATTCCACCCAAACAACTTCATTTTAATTTAATTACCTTTGTCAAGACACTACCTCCAAATAAGGTTCTATTCTGAGTTACCAGGGGCTGGGATTCAAAGTATCTTTTTGGCAAGGGGTGGCGTCACAATTCAACCCATGACACTGAGCCTCTACCAAATCGAGTGTCCCAACTCCGAGGCCAGAATTTGTTCTGCAATCACGTGCTGCTGACGATGGTTTAAGGTGCTTTTCTGAATACAAGCCCTCTGTTGCATTCTAAAGTCAATGTAAATGACTTGGGAATTATTTCTTTAGCATCAGCACTCCATTAGTGTAGATAACTAAAAGTTGATTGTAGCAGGCATTATTTTTCATTTCTAAAAGCCTGCATTAAGATGGAATAGCCATTTTCCTAGAAGGAATGGGCATAATCTATCACCCTGACACTGAGGGGAATTCCACACACATACACACACACACAAAGGTAGAAAAAGAAAAGCACTATATCAGTGTGATTCATTATCATCATCAACAGGGTCACTGCTGCTGCACTGCGTTCACTTGTTATTATCTAACACCCACAAATAAAGGATCCTCCCCAGCCCTGGCTGTTCTGAAATAGCACCTCAAATGCCTAGTCCTGTCTTCCTAGGAATAAGACAAATAACAATGAAAAATACCAATATTAACATTTATCAGTTCATTCATTCATGATTCAGCAAATATTCATTCAAAATATTCATTTATATATGCACCAGGCACTGATATAGGTACCTAGGAAACATCAAGGAAGTAAACACAGAACAACTCCTCCCCATTGAGCTTACAGTCTTGTTAAATAAATGATATACTATATTGGAAGTCAGAAAAAAATAGAACAACGTAGGTGTATTGAATGTTTTGATGTGTGTATGGGAGTATGTGTTTGTGTGTGAGTATGTGCGTGTAGGTGACTACAATTCAGGGTAGGGCACCGACAAGGTGACATTTGAAGATGGCTTTTAAAAATCTATATATTTTATGTTTTATTTACTTATTTTTTTTCAAGTTTAATTCTAGATCCATTGGTACATGAGCAGGGTTGTTACTTGGTTATGTTATGTGATGCTTAGGTTTGGGATTCAAATAATCCCATTGCCCAACTACTGAGCATGGCACCCAATAGTTTTTCACTCCTTCTACCTTCCCACATCTAGTAGTTGATTGTTTCCATTTTTATGTCCATGGGTACCCAATGTTTTGTGCGCACTTACAAGTAGGAACACGTGGCATCTATTTTTCTGTCCCTGCATTGATTTTCTTAGGACAATGGCCTCTAACTACATTCATGTTCCTGCAAAGGACATGATTTCATACTTTTTGCATGGCTGTGTAGTATTACATGGTGTATACATATCATATGTATACACCTAGATGCCCATCCAATCCACTGTTGATGGGCATCTAGGTGGATTTCATGTCTGTTATTGTGAATAATGCTATGATGAACATGTGAGTGCATGTATCTTTTTGGTAGGACAATCTGTCCTTTTTAGGGTATTGGATGAATTACTTGGATGAAGTACTTGGATGAAGAAGGCTTAAAGGAAGTAAGAAAGCGATCCCTGGGTGATCAGGTGAAGGAGTGTACCTGTGACAGACTAGAACCAGCAGAAAGGACCTGAAGTGGGTCTATGTCTGCTGTGCTTCAGAAACAGCAAGGGGGCCAATGTGGCTATCAATGACTCTGATGGTAGAAGATCGGATTATGTTGTACTCTGAGGCCAGGTCTGATTAGATTTGACATTTCAGCATCTGGGAGCTTCCTTGACTCTCTCTTGCCTCCAACTCTAAAATCCTTTGGCTTTCAGACTTTCCTTGGCTGTTTGTCCTGGCTGCTGGCCAACAACATTAAAATGGGCAGCAATGTGCTGGAGAAAGGATAATGCTTTGTTACCAGGCCATACAGTCTCTCCTCTGTCTTCCTCATCCCCATTTCCTGTTCAGTGAAATATTTGCAGTATTTTTAAAAATGCATTTATAGTTCAACCCAGCTGATCCAAAGATGTTGATCACATAATTGAAGCCTGTATTCTGCTAAGGAAGCAAAGACAATTTTTCTCTTATGGCAAAAAAGTTTAATATTACATACGCCTATGATGATGTTTCATATGGCACAATTATTACCAACAGAGGAAGAGTCGATTTACATCTAAGAAACTCATTGTAGGGTGACAACTTCTTATGGCCTCTCACATTTCTGTGTATCCTGTGAACAGAAGATCTAATAACTTTGGGCTGGGTGTGGTGGCTCATGCCTGTAATCCCAGCACTTTGGGAGGCCGAGGCAGGAGAATCACTTGAGGTCAGGAGTTCGAGCCTGGCCAACATGGTGAAACCTTGTCTCTACTAAAAATACAAAAACTAACCAGGTGTGGTGGTGGGTGCCTGTAATCCCAGCTACTCAGGAGGCCGAGGCAGGAGAATCACTTGAATCCAGGAGGCAGAGGTTGCAGTGAGCTGAGATCGTGCCACTGCACTTCAGCCTGGTGACGCAGCGAGACTCCACCACAAAAAAAAAAAAAAAAAAAAAAAAAAAAAAAAAAAAAAAAAAAAGAAGATCTAATAACCCTGTTCTATGCAATTGTTTCAAGAATGTTTGCACAGTGAACATCTATGGGAAAATAGAGGTTTTATCTCCACCTGGAACAAATGGATATTTACTGTCCAGTATAAAAAAAAAATTATTTCTATGGACCAAAGTACTGCCTATTATAAAATTTTGGGGTACCCTAAACTCAACTCTCCCCTCTCTATTATATCTGCGGCATTGTCTGTCCCTTTTCCCTTTGCCTCATGGGACTCAAATTTTAGGAACTGGCATAAATGCTGGTATTCTGCTATCCTATAGCAATAAACTATCCTTCATCTCTGACCCAGGAATCTTGTGTCTTCTGCCAGAATTCATGTGGTAGACTTACTCATTAGGTTGCAAACAGGGTAAAATCACAGTTCTGGTATCCACTAATAAGGATTATCAGGAAGCCTAGAATAATAAATGTCTGTACCTTTAGAGACATTCCAAGAGAAACGCCATCCCAATAGCTGTTTTGGTCATGAAATATTATAGGAGTTTGGAGATTGCTTGCTCTTCAGGGCACTTAGTAAAAATAGAGTTGAGAGCACTATGTATGAATTGCTCACAACTTTGCACAGCTGGTTGTTGTATGGGTAAAACCGGAAAGATGAACTGGGACCTCACAGCTGTCACCTTTATTTGCTCAAGAAAAAGCTCAGGATTTGGATTTCAGTACAGAACAGAGTGAACCAGAAGTGTTGCTGATATCAAATTAATATGATAATTTGGCTACAGAGGCTGTCAAGAACATCTTGAAGCCAGTTAGGCAGTTAGAAATATTGTGTCCTTTATTATAAAGAGTGGCAGAGAAAAATATCTGCAGAGGAGAACAATTGTTTAAAAAAGAAAGAGTAAATAGAAAAAAAAATTAATAATAATACATTTTGATAAAAGAATTTAGGCAGACCCCTAATGCTTTCTTAGTGCAGGAACATGATGATACAGTCAATTGGTACCTTATTTTCCTAAACAATGTTGACAAATATTTATTCAAATAAATTACTGTATCCTTCTCAACTGATACACTTGGTCAGTTTTGGATGGAGAAGAAGGATTGAAATGTACAAAGACAAAGGTGTATGAGAGGCAGTTTATAATTCAACAAAATGTATCATTCATTGAACATGAGCACTGATGATGTCTCCTACAAAGCAATAATTGACTAGATCCTTCTATAACCATGTGTCTAATGCCAATCTAGCACTAATGAAAACCCCAATGACTGGTAGAAGACTATATGGCCAAATGAGGTTCTCAGAGGAACACAATGAAATATCAATAAATGTAGTGATATTTCTAAGGACTCAGGGGGGCCGGTTAGCAGTGAGTCTTAAAGAAATGGGGCCACTCACTAAAAGGGCCATCGAATTGTATAAGAGGGAAGAAATAAAGTCAAATTTAGTATCTTTGGGCAGCCCCACCCTGATAGGCATTATCCCAGACATTTTACATTTGCCTTCTTATTTCATTCTCTCATAACCCCATAAGGTAAATATTATTATGTCCATTCTACAGATAAGGATAATAAGGCTGAAGAAATTTACCAGTTGCACATTACTAATCAGATGTGGAGCCACAACCTTGCTCTCTTAGGTTCTACATATCATACCAATTTTGACTTTATCTATTGTGCTAGTTTTCTATTGCTGCCATAAGTAATCACCATAAAGGCTTAAAAACACAGGTTGATAAGCAAATTAACACAGAAACAGAGAATCAATACTACATGTTCTCACTTACAAGTGGGAGCTAAATATTGGATACACATGAACATAAAGATGGGAACAAGAGACACTGGGGACTATTGAGGGGGAAAAGGGAAGGGGGCAAAAGCAAAAACAAAAAAACAAAAAACAAAAAAACAAAAAACAAAAAACTACCTACTGGGTACTAGCTCACTACCTAGATGATGCCATGTAATAAAACTGTACATGTACCCGCCTGAATCTAAAACAAAAGTTGAAATTTTTTAAAAGAAAAGCACAGGTTATTGTACAGTTTTACAGGGTAGAAGTTTGACACAGGTCTCTCCAGGCTAATATCAAGGTATCATCCAGGGTTGCATTACTTTTTGGAGGTTCTAGGGGCCTCTAATTCACTTCCTTGACTTTTCTGTCCTCTAGATGTAGCCCACATGAAGAGGAAGCACACAGCTTCCTTCCTTCATCTCCGATGCCAGTGACATCTCTCTAACCATCCTTCCTTAGTCACATCTTGCTCTGTCTCTCTTCTCCTGCCTCCCTCCTCCAGTTTTAAAGACTTTTTGGAATACATTCGGTCCACATGAATAAACCAGGATGATCTGCCTATCTGCTGATTAGCTATGTTAATTCCATCTGCAGTCTCCCTTCCCCTTCGCCATGCAATGTAGTGTATTCTCACAGGTTCTGGTAATTAGGCCATGGACATCTTTGGCAGGAGCATGTCTTGTAATTATTTTGCCTACTAGACCAGCCAAAGTAATCTGGATGTCAAAATCTATAATCCAGGTGGGCATAGTGGCTCATGCCTGTAATCCCAGCACTTTGGGAGGTTGAGGCAGGTGGATCACTTGAGGTCAGGAGATTGAGACGAGCCTGGTCAACATGGCGAAACCCTGTCTCTACTAAAAATACAAAAATTAACTGGGCATGGTGGTGAATGCCTGTAATCCCAGCGACTTAGGAAGCTGAGGCAGAAGAATAGCTTAAACCTGGGAGGTGGAGGTTGCCGTAAGCCAAGATCACACCATTGCACTCCAGCCTGGGAAACCCAGTGAGACTTCATCTTAAAAACAAAACAAAACAAAAACAAAAACAAAAACAAAAAACAAACAAAAACTGTAATCCTAGAGTAAAGACATCTGAATAAGACATTAACTTGCAGCTAAGATGCTCTAGTCATTTCTTGCTCTTCCCTGAGAGTGTCGACCTTCAGAGATGTATTTTATGTAATATCTTAAATGTGTGAACAAACTCCTCTGCACTGGCATACCAAGGAGGAAGTGGGAGTGGGAGCATGTTGCCCCAAGTGCAGGCACTAAGTGGTACGTTGTCTTTAGAGATTTAAAAACAAGAATAAAACTGGCTAAAAGCCAATCTGCTTTCTGCTATCAACATGTGCTGGTAATTCTAAGCCTGTTAGTAAAATTGGTTGTTTTTTTCTTGGCTGGACTGCTTTGTGCCACCCCTCCTCTACCTTAATATGCCTCTGCTCCCCGAGAAAAACCATCCCCTTCTTTCTTGATAGTGAAGTCACTTATTCGGCAGTGACTTCAGCCTAAGCGCAGCATACAGTCTTGTGAAACAAGATGAATGCCTCACAAATCACAGACATGTCTCCTTGTGCAGGAAGCGAACGTTCAGTGAGACTTATGGAGGGTGATGCCCTGACTGCAGGGATCATCTTTTGTCATTTGTCCTTGAGTCAGAGCTCTCAATAACTCTTTTATTCAGAAACTATAGGTTAACAAAGTTAAAAATGCTTGCCCTTAATTATTTAGATAAATAATTCACGATTCAGTGTTGTAAGGAAAGGGTTCTCCTATTCCTCAGGTCCCTGGTAACATTTTACACAACATACAGTTAGACCGCAAATAACTATGGCATGGAAATCAAAATCAGCACTGGTGGGCAGGCAAATACCAGTTCACTAGTGCGCCCACTTTTAACCCCTACTACGTCTTCATGAAAACAAAATAAAAATGTTAAGAGCATGATAGTTTTCACAATGGAAGTGACTTTTAATATTCAACCTGTCCCAATTCCATTGCCACTTTAATTAATATATTCTATGCTTCACTGAAAAGTTACAGCCATGGATGTCCTGTTAAACAATGAAAACACTGTGAAAATTTGAACATTCAATCATTCAAAGCAGCATGGCAATGTGGAAAGAAGGCCAGCCTATGATAAAGGGAGTGACTGCAGGCAGCCCAACGTGCTCAGCAGGGGGAAGTCCATCATTTAGCTTTCCTGGGCATCCTTGGACCTGTGTGTGGTAAAGACCAGGCACAGAAATAGCTAAGGTTCTGACTGTGGAATGTGCCAGAAGTAGCCTAAATAGGGCAGAGAGGCTGGCCTGGGAGAGGCAGACACTGTGCTGTCAACTCCCAAGATTAAGATGATCATAGCAGACTTCAGAGAGTTTCCAGCTGTGCTTCTCAAACTTTACTGTACCTCTGAATCTCCAAGAGATCTTGTTAAAACGCAGATTCTAATTCAGTAGGTTCTAGGTGGGGCCTGAGATTCTGCTTTTTTTTTTACAAGCTTCCAGGACGGACCCCACGTTGTGTGGTGAGAATCTTCATCTCCACATCTCCAGTGCACCACCAGCAGCAGAGAAGGGGCTGAACTGTAATACATGTTGAAATTCATGACCCTACAATGCAAATCATTCTTTTCTTTCCTTTTTTCTTTTCTTTTCTTTTGCCTTGCCTTGCCTTGCCTTGCCTTGCTTTGCCTTGCATTGCCTTGCCTTGCCTTGCCTTGCCCTGCCCTGCCTTGCCTTGCCTTGCCTTGCCCTGCCTTGCCCTGCCCTGCCTTGCCTTGCCTTTGAGACGGACTCTTGCTCCGTCACCCAAGCTGGAATGCAGTGGCGTGATCTAGGCTCACTGCAAACTCCGCCTGCCAGATTCACGCCATTCTCCTGCCTCAGCCTCCCGAGTGGCTAGGACTACAGGCGCCCACCACCACGCCTGGCTAGTTTTTGTATTTTTAGTAGAGACGGGGTTTCACCGTGTTAGCCAGGATGGTCTCAATCCTCTGACCTCGTGATCCGCCCACTTCAGCCTCGCAAAGTGCTGGGATTACAGGCGTGAGCCACCGCGCCTGGCCTTGTGTTTCATTTTAGAAGAGAAAAATCAATTTCTCAAATTTTACATAACAGCTAGGCAAAATAGCACCAGATCTAAGTTTAATAGCCAGAGGTTTCCTCTCACAGCTTTCAGTAACAGCATAGCCATTAACCACTAAACTTTGAGAAAAACGCTTTGGCTTCTTATGGAGTAACTTCTGTAAGATCTAACCTCAGAACAGTAACTGCAGAGACAAAAACATTTTGAAAAGCTGTCTGAAGAAGAATTTTCTTAGGATTATAAAGAATCACTTCTGTAAGAAATCCAGGGTGGCATACAATTAAACTCACTAACTTTTATAATAAATTAATGAAGAAATTTTCATTATATCACTGGAGAAACTGTAGCTATAGGATTTTAACAGCCTTAGTCATGAAATTACTAACTGTTCCCATGGGTTTTCACTGGAAAGATCAGGCCAAGAAGCCAATGCATGACAAAGTGTGACTAGAGGAGAGATGAACAAAAGTCGAATGAACATTCTACTGGATACAAAGTCAACTGGAATTATACTTACAGCTTTACTCTCTATTATTCTATGATGGTAGACAGATCATTTAGACTGCCTGGACAACTGTTTTCCCCCCGTAGGTAAAATAAACATAACAATTTTTCCTTCTTTTGCAATGCTGTAATCCTGACAGACAACCTATGAACAATTATGCTATTGTAACCTTATTCTCATTCTCTATTTAGCTTTGGTTTAGCCCCAATAGCCACTAGAACCTAGTTTGAGACAGAGGCAAAATGTAAAGAAGATCACTTATTAAGTCATATTCAAGATGACTCTAGCATGATGGGAAGGAAGAATTCAGAGGTAATAATGGTAATATTAATACATCCTATTAATGAAGAAAGAATTCAGAGGTAATAACAGTAATATTAATACACCCTACTACTTGTTTACAGAAATAACTGCCTTTATTGCTATATTCACTGTGTTATGATTCCACAGGTTAATGCCTCAAGTGCTGAAGATGTGTGCATACATATTTGTGTATGTATGTGTGTGTTTGTGTGTGTATGCATGCACACATGCATGAGCATCCACGGGAGTGTGGAATAAGAACTTAGAAGGATGAAAGAAGATTTTCTCTAGAGTAAACAGGCTTAGGAAAATGACAAATATGCTATGGAATTTCAATCATTCACTTACACACAAAAGTCTCCAGAATGTCATCTACAAGGAAGGACCACAGAAAGAAGGGTCCCTCTGAGAATTCCACCACTTACGGCTTCCCTTGATGCTACCGAGTCCTTAACTAAAAACAACTTCTAAAGACTTCCCAAGGAAGTATCCTTGTAAACCCACAGCCTAGGTATCTTAACTTTACATGCAAGTAAGTCTCACTGTCTTTCTGAAAATTAAATACATGCTTATACTTTAGGAAGGGCTTTTAAATCTTTAAGTTGCATCCCTACTTGTAATAAAAATCAGAAGAGTGCAGATGATACACTATAATGGAGTAGCTCTAACCATTAAAGCATAAAACAAGTATATTTCTTTTAAGGAAAATGTCTTTAGCTCTACTAGATATTTGTTCAGTCACCAGATGCTTTCCTTATTTTTATTTATTTATTTGTTTTTTTACAAAACTAAACATATATTTTAAAAAAATAATAGTTATCTCAGTTTAAATGTTATCCCATTGGAAATCATGTTTATCAAAATCCCTGAAATGTTATAGGCTGTAACAAAAACCCTCTTATCAACACAATCCCATTTCATAATAAGTTTATGGTAAGTGAAAAGGTATTTGGGGTGTATGCTGGGCCTTGATTTTGTTTGGTCTCAGCAAAACTAACACATCAAAATATTAGGCTCTGAGATTCTTGTCTAAATGTACCTTCAGAAAAATAGGAAAAATTTATCACTTTCAAGGAGTTATAAGTGTCAAAATAAACTTTTATAGCAGATACTGTGTGAAGTGCTCATATGCTATTTCTATCTTCTTATACCACTGCCTGAAATCATAAAGACAAATAAAATGAAAGTGAAAAATATATTACACACATATATGTACACGTACTCTCTCTATATATCATATATATAATTATATATCTATATATACACACACATACATATATGGTATAGTGTGTGTGTATGTGTATTGTGTGTATACATATTGGGGAGTTGCTATTTTTCCAAGATTCCACCACATTCTAAACTATATATCCTAGTTGTGTAAGAAAATCATGACTTGAATAAACACAACCGAAACTACACAAGTTTTAAAGGAACTAATTGTGAATGCCCCAAGCGGAGAGATGGGCTGAGTTAGGCTTCTTCCCATATCAGGAGCTTTGATTCTCAGCTCATCTTCTAAGGACATGCCACCTGAACATTAAAGAGCTGCACAGCCTATCTGAAGTGGCTAGTGAGAACTGGAGGAGTGTCTTCTTATTTCTTACCTGATTTATGGGTAATAAGTTTCTTGTAGGATGGGCGCTCCTATCCCGAACATAAGTCTACTCAAGGACTCTAATTTGAGATTAATGAACACCAAATTTATTAACCTGAAGGCTGTTAGTGACTGGCACTTGGTTAGTTATTTGATTCCTGTTTTGTGAGAATGTTAAATCAGAAAATTTAGTGATGTTAATATTGGTGGGAGACCCCAGAGACAATGCTGAACGTTCGGTGGTTGAAATTTACACGCGTTCACTGGCTGTCACTATCGATTTGACTTAGCTGCTTCATCTTTCTAATCCCTGCAGCATTTTGCCTTTGGCAGAGCTGTAGGGCTTGAAAAGAAGAAGTAAAGAAAAATTGGAATACATTCTCTGGTTAGAACCAAAAGAGAGAGGAAGACAGAAGGAGACAGGAGCAGGAAGAAAGTAACTTGACCCTAAGTCCTTGGCAGCATAGAAGAGTCCCGCCCCACATGTAGCAAGGTTAGAAATCTTGGCTTTTGTGACTCATAAATCCCCTGTCTTCTCAATGTGCGTTTGTAATAAAGGATTAGTCTTCAGTTAGAACGCACATTCTACAAGGAAACGATGTCATACCAGCCCAGTTCCACCGTTCAGCAACTGTGATGGAAACTTATCTTGCCTGGTCTCCCTAGAATGTAATGGAGTTCTTTCCTTCCTCTTTTAAAATGAGAAATCTAACTATGGTATTAAAAAAGAACAAGTTCATAATTACAATTCTTTCCAAATATTTCATAGGCATATGACCTCATTTATTCTCAGTTTTTCTTTTTTTTTTTTTTTTTTTTTTTTTGAGACGGAGTCTCGCTTTGTCGCCCAGGCCGGAGTGCAGTGGCTGGATCTCAGCTCACTGCAAGCTCCGCCTCCCGGGTTTACGCCATTCTCCACGCCATTCTCCCGCCTCAGCCTCCCGAGTAGCTGGGACTACAGGCGCCCGCCACCTCGCCCGGCTAGTTTTTGTTTGTTTGTTTGTTTGTTTTTTTGTATTTTTTAGTAGAGACGGGGTTTCACCGTGTTAGCCAGGATGGTCTCGATCTCCTGACCTTGTGATCTCCCCGTCTGGGCCTCCCAAAGTGCTGGGATTACAGGCTTGAGCCACCGCGCCCGGCCTATCCTCACAGTTTTTCATTGTAATTTTTCTCTCCCCATTTCCTTGGTAGAAACAAATTTTACAGAGGAAAAACAAAACACTTTGCAATTTTTTAAAGTGAAGCAGGAATGACCTACTTCACCAATATTGATATTGTTTTATTTTGATGATTCTTACCTAAAAAGTATTGCTAAAGCATAGGAAAGACTGTTTTTCTTTTTTTTTTTTTTTCACAGCAAAAAATATAAACCATGGTGGGCTGGTATTAACACTGTTTTGTAAAGATTTTGTGTTAATTAAAATACATAATTAGAAGAATTTTGTAATCACCTGCCTTTTCCCAAGACAACATAGGAGGGAAGAGAGATCGGTGGAAGGTGAGAGAAAGAGAGAGGCAGTGAGAGTGTGAGAGTTAGCTGGATTCTTAATCGACCACACCAGACTTCCTCTGGGCCTGCTGACTGTGAAGCCTGTGGGGCCAGGTGCAGTGGCTCACGCCTGTAATCCCAGCACTTTGGGAGGCCGAGGCAGGCATATCACCTGAGGTCAGGAGTTGGAGACCAGCTGGCCAACATGGTGAAACCCTGTCTCTACTAAAAATACAAAAATTAGCTGGATATGGTGGCGCATGCCTGTAATCCCAGCTACTTGGGAGGCAGAGGCTGAGGCAGGAGTATTGCTTGAACCTGGGAGGCGGAGCTTGCAGTGAGCTGAGATCCGGCCACTGCACTCCAGCCTGGGTGACAGAGCGAGACTCCCTCTGAAAAAAAAAAAAAAAAATTGTGGATCATTTTCCACGGGTTCCAGTTCTCCATACTCCTCTCTGTGTTTTTTTCTTTCTGATTCTCTGTGCTTATTATCAGAACCCATGCCATGTTATTATTCATCAGAGGCTGTGCCCAGCTCCTCTTTTTCATAATGACTCACAACAACCTCACAACAACCAAGCTCAGCTGATCCTTACTGACTGACTTTATATGGAACTGAATTAGGTAATATGGAAGTAGAATTTCACACTTGAATAGTAGTTAATTCATGTTACTTACTGATAACTTTAATACATTTAGACTAACTTGAATAATTTTTTTCTGTAAGCACATTATTTTACCGTTAGTTAAGGTTATTTATAATCTCCCAGCACATTATTCAGAATAACTGCCTTGTAAACAACTAATATTCCATTGTCAGGTTTTTTTTCAGTTATAAATAGAAATACTTATTTTTGTAATGGTGATCTTTGTAATACATTTTTATCTAACAATGCAATTAATTGTTCTGTTTGTATGTTTATAAAGTATTAAAATACCTTGAAGATTCATTTATAAATCAATAGCTGTGACTTCATGAGAGATTAAATGTGTACCAAGGCAGAGTAAAAGGTTAAGACTATGCCAAGAAGACACTGCTGGAAGCACATCTCTTATTAAAGGTCAGCACTTGGACACTGTGTCCCTTGTAGAAGCGAAAAAATAACATTCAGGTCTTTGTATTACTGGTAACCTGGAGAAACTTACCAGAAGCTGCCTAGAGTTTTAATTCACTTATTAAACAAATATTTATTGTGTGCCTGCATATGCCAGACACTGTCCTGGATACAAAGGAAATAAAAGAGAATAAAGTATAGAGATATTTACAAAGAAGAGGGCAATACAGAAAAACTAACAGTAATAATAAATGGATATTTCATAACAGAGAATGAATGAAACTACAGGAAGAAGGGTAGATAAGTGAGCCTAGTGAATTTAGAAAAAGTTCTACAGAAGTGATGGGTGTTTGATTTGAGTTTCAAAGCACAAAGGACTAATAACTAGCTGGAGTTCTTAACCTGGGATGTAGAGATCCTCCCAAGCATCTGCGGATAAAATACAGAGGATCCAAGAGCTTGGATCATAAGAAACTGTTCACATATTTCTTCTTTCTGAAAACTAACTGAAAATTAGAATTTCCATTGATTTTGAATGTAGGCAACAAAACCACAGTAATATGAACAGCACCAATACATTAAGTGAAAGAAGCTAAGCACAGAAGATAAATACCACATAATCTCACTTACATGTGGAATCTAAAAACGCTGAACTCATAGAAGCAGAGAATAGAATGGTGGTTACTAAGGACAGAGAGGGGTAGAAGGAGAAAATGCAGAGATGTTGGTGAAAGGGCACACCATTGCAATTAGGGGGAATAATTCTAAGCGGTCTGTTTTACAAAATGCTAACTATAGTTAAAAAAACAATGCAGCACATAGTCAAAAATTGCTAGGAGAGTGAATTTGAAGTAGCCTCACCACAAAAATAACTATGCGAGCTAATGTATATGTTAATTACCTTGATTTAGCCATGCCACAATGTATACATATAGAAATGTGCTGTACACCATAAATACACATATATATGTTTTGTTAAGTAAAATTTAAATAATTTAAAACAAAATAAAACAAAAATATTTACAGTGCTTGTGATTTTTGTCACCAATAGAAACCACAGACTTACTGAAATAAGTTATTAACCCTGATAGTAGATCTTGTTACTTAATGCACCTAAAGAAGTTCATTTATTACTATATCACAATTATTAAAATATTTAAGCTATTTTTCAATTTAATTGACATTCTTTGTAATCTGATGTATTTTAAACATGCATTTAAAGACATTATCCTGAGTAAAATCCCTGGGCACCTCTGGAATGCCAAAGGAGTCTATGGCACCAAAAATATTTAGGACCCTGGATTAGATTGTTTAGCTGGAGAAAATAGGAAGGGTAATTTGTGCAATTATAGAATACATCTGCAAAAGTCTACCAACGCATAGAGAGTGAGATGTGTAAGAGAAAGGAAGATTCTTTTAGGGATAATTGCAGAAACCACCAATCCAAAAATATCTGGAAGCAATATATTAAAAAGCCCTCAGAAGGAATTAGATGGTTCTTTGGCAAGGCAAAATATTTTTACCTGACAAAAACTCAATAAAGAGTACTAACAAATAAAAGAGTAAGAAAAAAAACAAAATATATGCTCAGATTTAAAAGACAGAACTATAGAGGCCGGGCGCGGTGGCTCACGCCTGTAATCCCAGCACTTTGGGAGGCCGAAGCGGGTGGATCACGAGGTCAGGAGATTGAGACCATCCTGGCTAACACGGTGAAACCCTGTCTCCACTAAAAATACAAAAAATTAGCTAGGCACGGTGGCGGGCACCTGTAGTCCCAGCTACTCAGGAGGCTGAGGCAGGAGAATGGCGTGAATCCTGGAGGCGGAGCTTGCAGTGAGCCGAGATCGCGCCACAGCACTCCAGCCTAGGCAGAAAAGCAAGACTTCCTTTCAAAAAAGAAAAAACAAAAAAGTGTAGAACAGGAACGGCCTTAGAATGGAGGCTGATTTGTGTGGGGTTTGTACACATCTTTAGTTGCCTGTTGGACTTCAAACCTTCATGTTTAGTCCTTGAAAAAAATATTTAAAAATTGTGAATTACAAAGATGCTTTGATTAAATGCAAAAAGTACAAACTAAATACTATAACCATACGAGGGACTTCTACTAGAGGAAGACAAAGTGATACAAGGCACTTGTTCTTCAAAGGAAGATCAAGGTCCATTGTCAATGTCGTTGTTCAGACTATAGTCTTGGCTAGTAGACATCAAACATTTTCGGAATATTAAAGAAAGACTGTTCAGCTGGGACTTGGTAATAGAAAAACTACATGTTCTAATACAGCTGAAAAGCCCTGTTACATAGGGTCAGTAAATAGTATGCAGGAAATGAAGCAAAGTGCCGAAAGCTTCAAGAAATGTGGCCAAATTCCTTAACAGACATGACATCGCATGCTTTTTCAGCGCTTACTATCTACTCGGCACAAAGAAGCTTCTCACTTTTCTCAAATAAATAGATGAAAATCTTTCAGTAGTAGAAACAAATGGTAATTTCCTGGGAGATATCTCCCTTCTTTTATTTCCCTCGGGGTAAATTGTTTTGGACAGAAACATGTTGCTACACACAGCGGAAGTGTTGTTGTCGGGGAGCTGAAGCATCTTTTCTTGCCACTTCCGCATGAGGAGCAGCTCTCTGAAACGTATGCCCAACTCGTCTCCAACTCTACTGTATATGGGCACTTCCCATTTTTTCTTTTTTTTAATGACTGTGAGACATTGGGAAGAGGGAGTGAAATGCTGTGGAGCGCACCACCTCACAGAGCAGCTCATTCCTCTGCCTAACTTGTTCACCCTTCCCTGATCTTATATCCTTGCTTTTGAGTAATGGGTCTGAAATCATAACCGAGGCATCAAATGGATCTGCAGAAACCAAATCTGCATCTCTACTTAAAATGTCAAAAGAGGACGTGGTTCTTCACATGACGTTGAGCATCGAGATCTTGATTGCTTTCTTATGTCCATCAATTTCTATCATTTTCTACAATAGTGATTTGTTTTTTTATAAGATAGAAAGAAGTCCCATATGTTTCAGGTGTAAGCCAGCCTTGACTCTTCTCTCTTCTTCACTTTCAATCTTAATAAATCACCAAATCTTATTGAACCTACCGCCTAAATGTATCTCTAACTTGTATATTCCTCTCCACTCCTAGTACCGATGCCACCACCATCTAGAATTTGCCTAACGTACAGCAGCAGCTTCTGACATGACCTCCTGGACTCTGACCTTGCCCATGGACAGTCTATTCTCCACCCAAAAGCCAGAGTGATCTTTCTATTTTTTTGAGACAGAGTCTCACTCTATCACCTATGCTGGAGTGGTACAATCTTGGCTCACTGCAACCTCCACCTCCGGGGTTCAAGTGATTCTCCTGCCTCAGTCTCCAGAGCAGCTGGGATTATAGGCATGCACCACCACACCCAGCTAATTTTTGTATTTTTGGTAGAGACGGTTTCACTATGTTGGCCAGGCTGGTCTTGAACTGCTAACCTCAAGTGATCCGCCTGCCTCAGCCTCCCAAAGTGCTAGGATTATACGGGTGAGTCACCGAGCCAGACCAGGGTGATATTTCTTAGTCACTGCCCTTTACCTAAGACCTCCTTGACCTTCAGAATGAAATGAGAATTCCTTAACCTAAAATAGAAGACTATTAACATGATCTCTGACTCTATTTCTAGTTTCATTTCTCATTAGTCCTTCCCTCAATCTAAGCAACCATTTTACCAAATATCTTTTGACTCTGCTCTGGGATTCTCGGCCTTTTAGCATGCTATTTCTTCTACTATGCTTCCCCCTCCCCTTGCCCTTCCCTCTTTTCCTGATGAATAACCCTCACACTTCAGATTACAATTCCAGAGAGCCCTCCTCCAGCAGCAATCCTCCTGATTTAATGAGTAACACAGGTAGAGCATTCTATCACTGTACACAACAAAGTCCTTCGACAAACGTTGCTTCCTTTCTCTCTTCCCAGTCTGTGCAAGACACCACACCCCCTTGCAAACTTCTCAATTATTCAATAGCACAAGCAGAAGGAGATGTATAAGGAAATCATTTAAATCAGCCCACCTATAGAAAATGCTGAAATAGTCCCATGATTTTTTTTCATGCAAATTGGTTTGATAGATTTAGATATAAAACCGTATTTTAAAATATTTAAGTATAATCATCCTCAGCAAACTAACATAGGAACAGAAAACCAAACACCACATGTTCTCACTCACAAGGGGGAGCTAAACAATGAGAACACATGGACACAGTAAGGGGAACATCACACACTGGGGCCTGTTGCGGGGTAGGGGGAAAAGGGAAGGAGAGCATTAGGATAAATACCTAATGCATGCGGGGCTTAAAACCTAGATGATGGGTTGATAGGTGCAGCAAACCACCATGGCACATGTATACCTATGTAGCAAACCTGCACGTTCTGCACATGTATCCCAGAAGTTAAAGTAAAATTAAAAATATATTTCAGTATAATTTGCTGAACAATTTCATTTAAAAACTATTGCATTATAAGTTATTTGTGTTTTTTTTCCTTCCTAAAAAGCAGAAAACAGGTGATAAATAATTTGGATAACCTTTACACACACACACAGAAAAAAAATCTCATCCTCTCCTCTCCTCCCCGTCCCCCCAACAAGCTAGGCACACAGGAAGCAAAGAAAATCCGCTAATGGACAAGAGTAAATGATATTGGAAGAGACTAGGTGGGGTCAAAGTGCAGATTGTGGAACACAAGAGACAGGTAAGTGATTCTCAGCCTGCTCTGGTTACTAATGAGAGGAAGCAGGAAAGGATCTGGAGAATATTATCCTGTTGGTGCAAAAGTAACTGCGGTTTTGCAATTAAAAAGTGCAAAACCGCAATTACTTTTGCTCCAAACTGTAAAATCACAGATCGCCTAGAAGCCACTGGTGGATTAGTAAATGTCTCTAGAGCAATCACTTTGGAGGCTAGATACTCCAAATCATTTCCATCCTTAATGAAACTTTCTTTGTTTGGCCATCACTCTATCCCTAAATTACCTGAAGACCTGAAATAGAAAACTGCGTTTCATGCCACATGAAAAGGCAGTAGCTTCATTTTTAATAAGAGAATGCTTGGCTTTAAGCATTGCATTTAAAAAGAATTTTAGGGTCAGTTTTGCCTGAACATCCAGTGGCTATAGAGTCAGGACTAATTCCAGTTGGCTCCATAGATGAGATCAGCCTAATGACTCTTTATTTGCATAACCAGAGGCAACAATACAGGCACCTGGTCTTCGCTGCTGCATTTCACCTGCTGAGACACTGTGGATATTCCTCCCCTGCCCAGACCAAGCAGGGGATCTGACAGGCTTTCAGAAAATGCCAACTCCTTTCTCTGCCATCAGCACACGCATCTCGCCTCAAGTTGTGAGAAGCTATTACCTTTCACTCCACCTCTGAGCCTAAGTTTCTCCCTTTTCTTCCCCACTTGGGTCTATCAAAGTGTATCAATTTACTAGGATTTCTGAAACAAAGTATCACAGATTTGGTGGCTTCAAACAACAGAAAATTATTGTCTAATGGTTCTAGAGGAGAGAAGTCTGAAATCACAGTGTTGTCAGGGCCCTGCTTCCTCTAAGGGCTGTGGAGGGGATCCTTGCCTCTTCTAGCTTCTGGTAGCCTCAGGCATTCCTTGGCTTGTAGATATGTAATTCCGATCTCCGCCTGTCTTCACATGGTGTTCTTCCTGTGTGTCTGTCTTTACATTGTCTTTCCTCTTTCAATAAGAACACCTGTTGTACTGGATTAAGGACCTACTTTAGTCGAGTATAACCTCATCTTTACTAATTCCCCTCCAAAGACTCTATTTCCAAATAAGGCCACATTCAGCAGCACTGGGGTTAAGACAAGCATATATTTTGGGGAGAAATAATTCAACCCATAACAGAATAATAAGAGAAATCATTCTAGTTTGCTTTTGTGTTACCCATAGTTTGTGTGTTTGTGTTTTCTGTGTAAATATCCTCTCAGAGTAAAAAGACTTCATTTTTAGTTCCACCTTTTTACCAGAAAAAATGGGCTTTTAGTTAGAATTAAACGAAGGTAATCAATGATCAAGGTTGCATTGTGTTCCAATCCTCCACATTTACTAATCACAACCGATCCTTCAATTTCAGCCACTTTCTCAACTACGTCTACTTAATTTCCACTAATCACTGTCAGACTCAACCCCAGAATTCTTGAGCCTAATGCATCCCTAACAATTATTAGTAATATGGGAACTTATTTTCTTTTGGTCAGCTGGACTCTGTTCTCAAATACTTATGTCTCTACCCCTACAAATCTCAAATCCTACACGTTTCATCACTACAAGCTTTCAACATTCCTTCACTTATGGCTACCAGAAAAGTAGAATTAGAGCACTAGTTTTATGAAAACCAGTTGTACCATGGTATAGTATCTGAAAAAGACCACCCAACCAGGCCTATGGACAGAGAAAGCAGGATGTCTAAGAAGTAACACGTCAGTTGGCCATGTGACTTGGGGCTGAGTCTATCAAGTTTCAGGTACCAACCTGGGACGCTCCTTTCTAGGTGGGTATGTGATGTACTCATCAACTCTGTATCTAATTTACCCATTTTAGAAGCTTAAATTATTTTCATTTCCCAAGGATGTCCATGACAATGATATCAGCATTGGCCACAGGGAATTTTAAATTAGGTGGCAACAGGGACAGTGGTAGGAAAGTGATGACAGGCCTACTAGGGAAATACCCCTCAGCCTTAGATGGGAGGCTTCAGACATCATTTGGGGAAAACTATGAAAAAGTCCCTGATGTGATAGAATTTGTATTTCAGAGTGAAGAGACACACAATAAACAAATAAATAAGGACATTTATAATGTGTCAGATGGTACAAGCCAGACATAGATAAAAGGGGGTCTAGGAAGGGGATGGATGGTCAGCAAAGGCCTTGTTTGAGTAGAAACAGGAAAGTGATGTGGTCAGCTGGCGGCTTTCCTCTTCCTCCAAAAAGGACACATTGATTTTCTAATTCTCTCTTCATGGATTTTATGTTTTACTTTCACTTTCCAAGAATTTAGATTCTTGGTCAATTGTTAAAATTCATTCTCTTTGTAGAAGGCCCCCCAGTCACAGACTAAAGTTGGGATTTGGCTTTCATTGCAGAGGGCACTAAATTCAACCAGCAACAAGACCTTCACTTCCACACATATGCCAGCTCCAGATTTCCACAGGAATGGGACTAAGTTAATTTAAAGTAAATCCCCTGATGAGACTTCATGATTCTAGTCTAGTGCAACTTGCAATACCATTGAGAACATGCACACCAGATGTCAGAACACAGGCACCAGGCAGCAAAGCACATCATGTTGTCCAGTAATACATCCCCAATTCCTGATCCTGATAGACACACAGGAAGTTTTTGTTGAATTGATTATTTTGAATTGATACTCTTCTTGTGGAGTTTTCCCTGATCACCGGGATTGAGTTTCCCATTTGGGATCTGCTTCTTCCACGATTATTATTGCTTCCATTTGTCTTTACTCTCCATGATGCCAGCCCATCACTGGCTGTGATTGCTCTTCCAGTTAAGTTACATGTCAGATTATTGAATGTGTTAACATGGTGAGGAATCAGTGATGTAACAATATGGGATGTGGGCAGGGAGAGCTACAATTTTTTTTTCCCTAAATGAAATTACTAGATAAAGAGAACTCCCCAAGTATACCAAAATGCATGTTTGGAGATTTGGATCTCCAGAGGGAGGGACAAGCTGCTCACAGATAATAAAACCATTTCCTTTTCATTCCCTTGCTGATTTTAGCTCTTTCAAAAAGAGCAAGGTAGAGGTTCCAATGATCCATGCTTATCATTGGTGGTTTGATCTTAAGGACTGCGGAAGACACATTCTGTTTTGTGGCCCAATTTATTTCTCAATCTGTACCAGATGCCATCCCCAGAATGGGGTTTATATTTTCCCATCATGTGCTGCTGTCAAAGATCTGCTGCTGAGAGCTGTTATTTTAAATTCTATTTTATAAATCATGTACTCTCTTATTTAGCCATTTCCTACATTTTATCATATCCCAAACCTATCATTGATTGCACCAGCCACAAATCCCTGTAGTTTTCTCTTAGAAAAAGATCTGTGTGAAGAAAGGTAGATCTGGGAAGAATATCAACCAGTGGAGAGTTATTTTGTAGAAATAATTACTTTTCTTTTGCTGAAATAATTTTTACCTCTCAAGAAATAAAACTACATCAACCAAAATGGGTTATATGTTCATCAACTATGTACATTCAATATTTGCAGAGTGCCTGCAATATGCTAAGCATTTTTTTCTAGACCCTGAGGATATAAAAGTAGATAAAACAAATGAAAATCCCTAATCTCATGGCACTTACATTCTGATTTACATAACAGGAGGTGGCTTCCTAACCAAAACTTTCTACTTTTAGTGGATTATCAAGGAATTGGGGTAGGGACTGCCATTTTAATATGCCTATCTGGCTTTGCCTAGCTGGATTTTGACTTTAACTTATATTAATTTGACTTACGTTTAGATTAATTTATTAGCTCCTTATTCTATAACACCACTGATTAAAAACAACAATAATAGAAAACATGCCAAGTTCAAACTCATTAGATTAATAGCTTCAAGTCAACTTTTCTCCTAAAGTATAGCTTCTACATACCTCCTGGGCTGCACGTGGACCTAATTAGAAGATAAAGAGGGAACTTTTGCCTTGCAATGAAACCAGCCATAGTTTAATGTCCATTTTGAATGGTGAAGGTATTCTTCCATAAACAGTCCACGAATTGTTCTTTTGGTTATTCCATTAGTTGCAGCCTATCATTACACAAACCATTAAACTTAATGGGTCTGAAACTGGCTATGATTTTAATGCCAGTTAAGCCTCCATTACCTACAGATACAGACAATGAACTCTGGGGATACATTCCTACTGTTCATAGGGGAGGGATTATTCAAAGATCACGAGCTCCTTCCTCTTTAGTACTGAAGCAACAGTAGCTCAATTGGACATAGCACTGTTACCATTGGGGGAGGCCCATGTTGTCTCCCTCAACTGCAGATTCTTCATCACTCCAGGTGAAAATGGTAGAAAAATACAACTTGTCACAAATTTGCTGTAAGTGGACAATTCCTGCCAAGCTGACACATGTAGTTTTGCTTCTCTGATGACACCGGATAATATAACTCACTGCTAAAACGGTGTTGACAGTAGAAGAAGAAAAAAAATGAATCTGTAGAGCCAAGGATAATATTACAAAAACAAGGAATGACAATGAGGCCATTTCTCCATATGTCTGCATTTCAATTGGAAAACTACAAGCTGGAGATATATAAATATCACTATGGCCACTGTCTAATCCAGGATTCTATTTCCAGGTGTGAGCTGAGCACTTTACACAAAACACTCTGTAAATAATTACTGATTTATGGAAAAAAAGAGAGAACAAAACATATTGCTGCTCTCTCATTCTCTACCCTTCTCTAAGTAGTACAAGAGTATAGCAAATAAAATGAATAAAATCAGCTTTTTAAGCAACTTCCCAGGATAAGTCATTACTTGGCAAGTGGCTATAATATTTATCTATAATGGCTCTTCACAGCATGACATCTACTTCCAAGTAGATGTCTTAATAAATATGGCATCAAAATCTATGCCTAAGGAAAAGCAGGGTGAGGATGAAATTATTCCATTTCAGAATGAAGTAAATCCCTATGACCATTTGTGATCACGTACACAAGCAATGGGCTGACCGAACACATGTGGCATGTTTGCAAACCTATGTACTCACAGGTGCTTTCAGGCCAGTGAATGATACTTTAGTTTCTTGGTATCTTTCATACCACTTATCATTATAGGCACTCATTCAGCTATTCAGGAGATATTTTGGATTATAGACTAGCTACCAGACACTATGCTAAGGGATGAGATAGAGAGGTTCAGACATCTGATACAGACAATGCCCTCACACAGTTTACATTGCATCCATGAAAGAAAATGATTATCTAGCAATCACATAAATTCAGAATTACACATTAAACCTTTGTGATCGCTTCCTTGATTCTTCCAGCAAAATGAATTACTCCTTTCTCTGCCCTCTAACAGTCTTGTTTCTCTATTCAGCATCTACTTCTGTCTGCCTTTTGCTATGAATTGGGTAAATATGTTTTCTTTTTTCTTCTTTTTATTATACTCTCATGTTTTCATTAGACTCCAATCTACTCAATAATAAGTGTCAGGACAGGTGCAGTGGCTCGTGCCTGTAATCCCAGCACTTTGGGAGGCCAAAATGGGAGGATCACTAAAGGCCAGCAGTTTGAGCCCAGCTTGGTAAACACAGTGAGACGCTATCTCTACAAAAATGTTTTTAAAAGTTATCTGGGCATGGTGGCCACATGTCTGTAGTCCCAGTTACTGGGGAGGCTGAGGTAGGAAGATTGTTTGAGCCCAGGAGTTCAACACTGCAGTGAACTATGTTCGAGGCACTGCACTTCAGCCTGTGCAGCAGAATGAGATACCGTCTTTGAAAAAAATAAAATAACACAAGGGCAACATCTTACATGTGTGATACCCACCTCCAACTTCCCTCTCCCACTAAATATGCTGTGCAATTGTAGAAATAAAAGCTAACCCATTTACTTGTTTGTATGTTTTAGGGGGTGGGGGAGAGGGAGAGGTGTCAAAACCCTTTCATTTTATTTCTTAGTGCCTCTATTTATACAACGGAGCTAAGAATTTATCAGTGATCCCTTTGGGACATTGTAACTCCAAAGATGAAACAGCAATCCTCAATATAAAGGCAACAGGATATAATAACCTCTGAAAGACAGAGCAGTCGGCCCAAAGGCATAACTGTTTATATGGGAAAAGGAACAATTTTATTGGAACTAAGGGCCTAAATATTGGATCAATGTTGGTTGATATTCATATCCCATCTTTGATTAAAGGAGAAGATAAAGGCAAAGAAGTGCTTTTTTAATTGCTAAATTTACCCAGCTTATGTTGTGAGTATCCTTCCTAAATTATCTCTTTTTATGGAATAATGATGACAATGGATGGTAGTTTTAAAAAAGTGTTAAAATGTAAAAAGTGGTAGTTTGTAGATGGCAGTTTTTCAAAAGTGTTAAAATTTAAAGAGAAGGCAATATATCAGTCTCTTCATTTTGCTCCTGGAGATTTTACTGTCCCATAAAACCTAAATGTCTGGGAACACTGGCCTGAGGTATCTACTTTCATTGGCTGGAAGAGTTATCAGCAAAAGTCAACTAGATATCTGAGCTGATGTCAGGAGGCAGCTATTGGCTGGTGTGCTTCATGAAGACTGCAAGATCCAAGGAGTTTCAGAAGATAATTTTCTTGGCAGGAAGCATTCCAAATTCAAAGATAGATACTGAAGACAGATATATTCAGCTTCTTCCTTGTTGAGTTTTTTTTTTCTTTCAAATGCAGATGATGAAACTAGTGTTTTCCATGGTGCTTATGGCTGATGACATAATAATAGGTCAGATGAAAAGAGTAGAAAAAAAGGGGCATAAAAGAGAAAAACAAAGAGATGAAAGCAACAGAACACAGATTGAAGAAGGATTAAAAGGTGGAAGTGAGGGGAAAAGAGAGAGAATAAAAATGAGAAATGAATGTTCACGCACTCACATGTATGCACACATTCCCACATGTTCACATACACAAACCACAATTGACATTACCAGGATTTGAAGGCGTGGAGGCAGTTAGAGGAGCCAGTGGTTCATAAATGCTACATTCCCTCTGATTTCTCTTTACTTCCATTGCCAGAGGACAGAAACCCAAGCCTGCAATTTAACCAAAGACTTCCAAGTGTGAAATGAAACAGCTCAGCTTTGTCAATTAAGTAACAGTGAAACTCAAGGGCCAAGAATCCTAAGATGAATGATATTCCTAACATACCAGTGTTTACACCTTGGCAAATTATGTCTGTTTTCTTCCTGGGCAGAGCAGGTAAATTAAGAAGGAGTAGTTAAACACTTCAGGCATCAATTGAAGACTACGACCCCATTCTTAGGGACAAAAAACATAAGATAACATTTCTGAAACTCTCTTTCCAAAGCTACTGGTGGGAGGTGTAGGCAGTGAGCAAGTAAAAGACAATAAAACTCAAACCATGTTTGCTCCTGACTTTTTCCCCCATGTTCTTTTTCTTCCTGCCAAGGATGAAAGCAGTTATTAATATAGCAACATTGATGCTTGTAAGTGCTTTTTGCAGGTTTTATACCCACAGAAAACCTCCCAATAACTTAGAAACAAAAGTCTGCCCACACTTGGAGAGCCAGCTCATCAAACACTGTGTCGTAGTCTTGTGGGTTCCTGCCAATCTTTAGCAAACGTTTCCCTTGAGGGCTGGAAACTCATTTCTGTTTCTGAAGTCAGTATTCTCACACACACAAAGGAGACTTGAGGAAGAGTGTATGCTGGGTATTCAATGATCAAGGCCAAGTTCCTGCCACATGGGTCTCTAGGCTAGAAAACCAGAGCTGAGGACCACTCTGCCTGGAAGGGTTCCCTTCCTGTCTCGCTCTTGTAATTATTGAACCACTTATTGGATAAATATGATTCATTGATCTTCCACATCCTTCTACATTTAATTTTCTTTTAAGGAGCTAAATCTCCTTTGGTTCATAGGATACACATTGGCTCACAGTTTCCAGTCAAAGTTGTATCACATTTGGAAGCTGGAAAGAAGTGTCAAGAGACATCGTAGAGGAAGGATGTTCACAAGCCCTGTGGTGTGGTTGGGTCATATTGTACCCCTCCTCACCCCTTGATGGGAATGAAGTCTAATGCCCATGTAATAAAGATTTTACCCAGCAGGTGGGAGTAATTACACGCAGCTCATATCTCTAGGCAGCACATTTCCTTCAAGCTTATAATCCACACGAAAACAGCAGTAGATAGCACAAATTTGGGGAACCATGAATTTGCTAACCCACTCTGTAATTCTGAAGGCACATAGCATTAATCACAAACTCAAGAATCTTGAGTTTACATCATAACTCAAGTTTTGCTGAAGATAGGAGTGGCTGGCAAATATTTCCCCTGGATGGGGGTAAAGGGGTCTGAGGCCTTTCCTTGCCATCTCTACTATGCCCCCAGGTTTTGTCTGTTTTTTGATTTAATTAAATGTAGTAATTTTGTTCTTAGAGGTTTTTCTTTTTCATTCTTTGTTTTTAGTTTGAAAAAGCAACGACGCCATGAGTCTGAGTTTTGTTGCAATGCCATCCTGTATTTTAGACAAATTTATAACTGTGCTTATAAAATGCCAACACAACTGAATCCAAGGTGAAAAATGTATGATGCTTTCACAAAATGAAGATAATCAATCTAACCGCTCCTTTTTACTCCAATATTTTGGCAATTTTTAGGTATACATTAGGCTGCCAGCATTCCATCACGATGGATAAAATACTTTCTGAGATCGAATATTTCTTTCATATCAATTTAGTGACAGACGTATGAAGTTTATAAAGAGAAGTCTTGTCACGAGTAGCTCAATTAATAAGTTTTTCACATTGCTTCACTACGTAAAGAGAAAAGTGATGCATACCTATTTGTCTTCAATCAGTTCATTTTCTGGAATGTAATGAACAGGATTATTTTTATCTTTACTGGTACATTTTTTGAACCAATCTCTTCACAGACATTGCCTAGATGATCACCAATTCCATTTCCTCTTCCTGAGCACTGAGCCAGGTGGGGACTGTGATAGTAATTCTGGCCAATGGAATGTGAGCAGAAGGTGTATGTCACTTCCAAACCAAGGCAGTTAAGTGTATGTGTGTTGGAAGGATTTGTATGTACATACTTTTTTTCTCTCACTCTTCCCACAGAACACGGGCTGAACAATGTCAGCGTGACCTTGAAGTCATGTGTTGAAGATGGAGGAGCCATCTTTCTCTGCAACAGTATAGGAAGAGAATGGATTCCTGAGTACCCTCTTTAAGGAAAAACCCAACCAAGAACAACTGCAGTGGAATTTATACCAACATGATACAACTGTTTGTTGTATTAAAACACTGAGATTGGGAGTGTCGTTACTAGAGTTAGCATGGTTTGGCTAAATCATAAAAACATTGTTTTTTTCATTTGCATGAAACACCAACAAAATGCTAAATGCAGATAAAATGTGTTATGTTTCATACTTTTATAATACCAACACAATTATTTTTCACCTGAGGAAGCTCCAATATTCTATAACTTCTGTAATTAATTGTATCATTTCAGGTTTATGAGTAGCTCTATTATTACATACATAAGGATGGGTTCTTGACCTATGTAGGTGATATTGATAGCTTGTACTCTGGCTCTTTCTCCATCCTTAATTAACTGATTCAGTGAGTCTGTCTCTGCCAAAGGCTTTCCCATTTCTCATTGTTTATTCTTTTACAATTTGAGATGAGAATTCATCAAATGACTTACCAATGTTAAGTCATGTCAGCTATTTGATTGCAGATATATTACCACTTTTAATCCTTTCTAAGAAAACAATGCTTGGTGAGGGAATGAGGGGTAGGACTAGGTTAGAACCCCCTGCTTGAGAATTCTGGACAAGGTGTGGATTTAAATATCTGTGTTTTAGTCTTCATCACTTGTGGCTACAACATTCTCCATCTGTAAAGTGAACATCACCTTATATATATGATCAATTTTCAGGATGAGTCAGTAACATCATTAAGAAACGGCAATAATTTCAGTAGAGTATAGGTATTCAAGTCCATAAATGGAGCTAGTTGAGTTTTTTTAAAAGGCTTTTCTATGGGAATTTAGAAACCACTTACCAGAGGAAAAATAAAGATTCATCTGTCTTTAAGTGCTTGTAAACAGAGGGCTTCTATAAAATTCAGGGAGATAAAAGTCTTGGATGTTTTAACCTGGTTTTAATACATTTTAATAATGTTGACAGAAGAATTTAAATACAATTAAAAGCTGACAATGTCAAACTATCTTGCTTAAAAAGGAAGTGTCCCTAAGCACTCTGGCATTAGGACCCACCCAGACTTAGGACCCTGTTGGCTTCAAATATTTTATTTTGCACACACACATGCATGTGCACACACATCACACATCCTGAACGTGAAGATGTTCACTTATTTCACTTAATGGTTAAGGTCATAGACTCTGGAGTTAGGCTGAGTTCAAATCTCAGGCCCACAATAACTACTGTAGTGACCTTGAGCAAGTTTCTTAGCATCACTGACTGTCAGTTTCCTCATCTGAAGAATGAAAATAACAACAATGACTTACTTCATGAGTGGGAGTGGTGTGAGAATAAATAAGAATGATCTCTGGGGAAGCATTTAGTTCAGTTCCTAATCACACAGTTAGTGCTCATCAAATATCAATCAATATCAAATATCAAATAGTATCAATCATTCAATCAATATCAAATATGCTTTTTTATTTTCCCTCACTCTGCATATTTGAACGGGTCTGCTTTATTCTTGTCCCTTTCAATGAACCCAGCACACTCACAGTGGGGCGCGGAGGTCTGAATAACACCTGCACTAGGGATCTGAGCTTTGCTTCCAGAAGTCACCTGCCCCATCCTTCATCATCCCACTATTTCTCCCCACTAGGCTTTCACAAGGTGCCTTGCAGGGGAAGAAACACTCTCTTCTTATGTCAGACTCACATACTTAGTTTACCCAAGATCCTTCTTAGGACATTTCTTCTCAATAAGACAGTAGAGAAAATAATTTCTGCTGTTGTGCCAAACTGACTCAGAATACCTAATGTGTTAGCCAGAATCACTGTTCTCCTATTACCACATTCCATTCCAGCACATCATAAAATGTTGATCTCTAAAAATATATATTATTTGAATCATAATTATAATATAGGGTGATTCATTCCATTATGATTACTAAGACTATTATACTAATATTACTCAGATTAATTTACCTCCTTCCCATTATAATAATGTAAGCCTTTTTCACAAAGGACATTATGTAATGTATTCAATTATTATAATTACCACACATATTCTATACTTTTCACCAACCAAATGTTTCCTTATTTTAAAAATACTGGGATAAATGTTAGAGGAAATAATCCTATTCCCAATGGCCACGTAAAGCCTATTTCTTAAAACAAAAACAAAAATAATCAATGTACTTTAGAAATTAATCAACATTTATTGTTTTATACAATCGTGGCTAAGCTACTGGTTTTGTTACTAAAGTTAATAATGCTGACTAGTGGATGATCCATTGTGATTTTTATTGTTTAGTCAACTCAAAAGTCCATCCCAAGGAAGGCCTCTATGTGCATGGGGCATTCTTTTCATCACAATAGGTGTGGTTGATGGCAGATGACATGTCAATGACTCCCTCTAATCCACAGCTAGGCAGCACTGACCCCTGCCAGACAGACTCTGGTGGGAGGAGTCTGTGTGGTAGCTCAGGGGCTATCTCTCAGATATATGCATTTTACATCGGGATTATGTGACAGAGCAGCTTTCATCTGGGTCCAAACCCTAGTACCGAAATTTTGCTCCCCTCCCTTCCCTCACCCTTAGCTCCCAACCCTTCCAGAAGAACTAGCCTCTCACATTTCCTCCTTCCCAAATCTGTTAAGTCAGACATAACCGGACTGTTTATATGTATGTCTCTAGGGAGGGAAGCAGAGGTAGGGGCTGGCCTCTTATTAACTTACTCTCTATGAAGATCCATTCAGTATAGTGTGTATGTATGCGTTTGGGGTGGTGACGGGCAGCTATTTTCTAATCTCTTGCCCAAATTATTCTATCGTACTTAGGGAAACAAGTTTAATTCTGCTGGCTAGCTTGTAATAGTCAGTTTCAAGTGACCCCAGCTTTGTGATCTGTTTTGAGGTAAATCATGTAAACCAAGGTATATCATGTAAACCAAACAAGAAGAAATAAACAACTCTATTTTTGGGGGGTGGGAGGAATCCCCATTGACAGACTGATAGTATTATTTTAATCTTTTTTTTTTTTTTAATTCCTATTCCTTCATTCTTGGCAAATAACACATGGCACCCCAGATGGATAAGTAGAGAGTTTAGAAGTACCCTGGGTGATCATAGCATCAGAAAGCCATGACCACTCCTGGTTGTGAAGGGGGAACCCACTGAGAAGCTCAGCTGTAAGTGAGAAGGTGGCATCCACTGAGAGCTGTGGCCTTCAGAAGAGGAATTAGCTACTACCCACTGCAGCCAGGCAGGGAGGGAGCAGGGAAATGAATGCCTGCAAATCTCTCTTTCTGTCCTACAACCTCCTGCCCGAGGCCTCTCTCTGGGCAAATGCTACCTGAAGACAGCAGGTGAGGGAGTTCTGTTGATGTGGTTCATGTCAGCATCCCAGGACACAGAGTTTGGGAAAGTAGGTAGAGAGTGTATAAGGAAGAGCTAATGGAGAATAGTCAGAATAATCAATCTTTAAGAAAGAAGCCGTACAGTTTCCTGTCCTAACTGTAATTACCTTTCAAAGCACAGGTCAAATTTGGCCTCTAGGAAGTATTTCCTAGTGACTCTAGGTTTTACCAACTTCTCTCTTATTTGAATTTATAGCAGTTATAAGTTTGTCTTGGTATCTCCCTCTCTGTATGGATACATATTTATTCTCTTTCTCTGTACACATGTGTGTGCATATATATATAAATATATATTTATAAACAAATATTTTTATATATATTTATAAACAAATATTTATATATATTTATAAACAAATATTTATATATGTATTTATAAACAAATATTTATATATATAAATATATATTTATAAACAAATATTTATAAATATATAAAAATATGTATTTTTTGAGATGGAGTCTCACTCTATTGCCTAGGCTAGAGTGCAATGGCACAATCTCGGGTCACTGCAACCTCCACCTCCCAGATTCAAGCGATTCTCCTGCCTCAGCCTACCGAGTATCTGGGATTACAGGCACGCACTACCATCCCTGGCTAATTTTGCATTTTTAGTAGAGATAGGGTTTCACCATGTTGGCCAGGCTGGTCTCAAACTCCTGACCTTGTGATCTGCCCACCTCTGCCTCCCAAAGTGCTGGGATTACAGGAGCGAGCCACAACATTCACCATTTTTTTTTTTTTTTTTTTTTTTTTGAGACAGAGTTTCCCTCTGTTTCTGAAGTGCAGTGGCACCATCTCAGCTTACTACAACCTCTGCCTCTCAGGTTCAAGTGACTCTCATGCCTCAGTCTCCCGAGTAGCTGGGACTACAGGTACATGACGCCACGCCTGGCTAATTTTTGTATTTTTAGTAGAGACGGGGTTTCACCGTATTGGCCAGGCTGGTTTTGAACTCCTGACTTCAAGTGATCCACCCGCCTCGGCTTCGCACAGTGCTAGGATTACAGGTATGAACCACCGCTCCTTACACACACACATACACACACACATACACATATACACGAGTTTTAGTTTGACATTTGAAGTATTTCTTTTTGGAGCATATTGAGACTTGGTTGGAGGCTATCCTAGCGTTGATCCTTATGAACATTATCAACTCCAATATCCTAGAACTTTTTTTTTTTTAAGAGATAGGGTCTCACTCTGTTGACTAGGCTGGACTACAGTGGTATGATCACAGCTCACTGAAGCCTTCAACCTCCCAGGCTCACGAAATCCTCCCACCTCAACCTCCAGAGTAGCTGAGAATACAGGCCCATGCCACCACGCCTGCGTAATTTTTTAATTTTTGTAGAGACTGGGTCTCACCATGTTAGCCAGGCACTCCTGGGCCCTTGCATAATTTTAAAAAAGAATTCTCAACTTCCTATCCTGTTAGGCACATCAGCGCTTGCCAGCTCTATTCTTTTAATACCAAATTTTGCCTTCTGTGGTTCCAACCACATACATGAGGGAATGGGGATACAGGACCTGAACTCAGGCGCTTCTCTTCTTTCTTTTCATTCATTAATGTACTATTTATTCAATAGAATTTTAGTGTGCACCTACTATGCATTAGATATTATGCCAGGCACTGAGATTACAATGGTGACAGAAAAATAGACATAGTATCATAGAGTTTACACTCTGGTGAGGGAGAAGATAGCAAAGCATAATCTAAAAAGCATGACATTAGCAAATGTAAAATTACGACTCTGATAAGCATAATAAGAGCAAGGATACAAGGCACAATGATGGTGCATGATAGAGGCAACTGACCCAGGGAGGTCAAGAATGTGACCATCCTGGGTCTGAGAATGTGACCATCAGTACAAAACCAGAAGAATAAGCAGCAATTAGATGAATCCTAGAGGAGCATTCTAAACCCAGGAAACTACAGAGCCTGAATATCCAAGAAACGATGGTGAGGAGGAAGAACTCAAAGAGGGCAAAAGGTCAGAAGCATGTACTACGACACTAAAAACATGGAGCTGCCTACCATGTAGGTTTTGTTCTGGAATCTGGTCTTTATTTTAAGACCAGATGAAAGCCATTCAGTGGGGTGACATCACCAAATTTAGCACCCGAAACAATCCTTTTGACTGCTGTAGTTCAGTTGAGGAGTGATGGTAGCTTGGACTAGGATATCATGGAAGAGAGGAAAATGTATCAGTTTGAAAGACATCGGGGAGATAAAATCAGTAAGAACTTGGTGAATCATTCAAAAGAAAAGTAAGAAATAAAAAAGCAGTAAGAAGGTTTCTATTTTGCATTAGTAAAATGGGTGAAGAGCTAGGCATTGAGACAGGAGATACTAGAATATGATCAGATGCAACGAGAGGAAGAGATGTCGTGACATACAGTGCTCCATGCTATAGTCATGTAAGAGTTAGAACAGCTTATATAAAAAGGTATGATGGAAGCAAGGATGAACAAGCGTCAATGCAGTGTTTGCTAATGTAACTAGAGCCAGAGACATTGCCTAATGATATGGCCCATGTCTTATTCTAGCTTTAGTGACTAATCCAATGTCTATAGATAGAAAGGATTTAATGTGATTTCCAAAGATAGTCAATTTAATGCAAGATTATATAGTATCTATATGCTGGGAAAATGGGGGAATGTGTTATTCTCCCTTTGATCTTGGAAAAAAAGAGATTTATGGCAGTAAATAACTTGGCCAAGGCTATACACTCTGAGTCAGCAGAAAATTGAACGAAGAAAACTCAAGAGTCAAAGAGTTGGAAGTAAATTTAGAGATCATTTGATCTAGTCTCCTTGTGGAGCAAGAGTATTAATAAAAATTTTTGCTGTGAGTCTGATGGGTAGTTAGTAACAGATTTGCAACTAGAACCCAGGTGTCTTGACTCAGTCTTGCATTTTTTTTTTTTTTTCACTCCAGTGCATTTACTGAGTTCCAGGTCAATTATCCATTGCCTGGTGATTTGGCCTCTCCCAGTAGCCAAAAGAACGCTTTCTGAAATCAGTGGATAGCAAAAAGCATTGTGGAACAATTGAGGACCAGGCATGCTGGGTGAAAACTTAAGCTGATGTGAATTTTGGCAAGTCGATGATGCAGCACATATGAGAACAATTATAACAATTCCCTGCGATCTCAGTTTCTTCATCTATAAAATGTGATAGTTGTGAATAATTATGTTGTGAAATTATGGTTCTACAAATGATTCCTCCAACATCCAAGTATCCTTGCTGGACTTGTGAAAGTAATCCCCCTCCCCTTCCTTTCATTGTTTGGAATATGTTCCCTGATGAAAGGGGATATGTGCTGGTTTTTATCATGGAACATATTTTCATGTTTAAACTCTAGAGAAAGTGAGAGGAAAGCATAAAACAGGAAGCATCTGTATTTTTAACTGGCAGAGCAAGTGGAATTTGATGTGACTTCAACATTTTTCACTGCCTTGTATTAACAGATGGCTAGAATTCAAAAGTGCTTTACATAGGAAAAATGGGTGGAAACTAGTAAGAAGGCCTTGCCGAGGAAGGAAGGAGGAAAGTAGAGAGAGAAGGAGGAAGAGAGAAGGGGGAAGGAAAAGGAAAGGAAGGTATTGGAGAATGGAAGGAAGGAAGGGAGTGCTGGGGGGTGAGGGGAAGGAAGAGAGGAAGTGGGAGGGGAAAAGCAGGAAGTAGAAGGGAGGAAGGCAGGAAGTGGGAGAAAGGAAGGCAGGAAGTGGAAGGCAGGAAGGCAGGAAGCACCGGGGTACCATCAGGTACTACTACCACATTACTCTCTTGAGAGGAAGAGACAGAGAGCAAAACGGGAAGGGGAGGAGGACAAGGAAAAACGAAGAGGTAGAGAGATTGCAAAACTGCATTGGCCTTCCTCAATATGGCTTAGAGATAGGTCACTTGGTTCACAGCTTGCAGATCTACTTAGAGGTCTTGATTCTTCCACTGCCTGCTGCTTGAGCACTCTAGTTTATACAGACTTCCATTCTCCTCATCAGAAAGATGAAGTGGAGAAGAGAGGTCAGGGAAGAGTTTCAGATGAACAAAGCTTCACCAAAGAATCTGCCCACTCTTTGTCCAAAAGCAGATGTTCAGTAGGACTTGTTCCCAGCACCTGGATGGAACCATGTAGTTTCCATCATGTTTTCTTATCGGGAAGCTCAATAGTCAGGGTGGTTAATTGATCCCTAGAACTAAGCTATTCAATTCTCCCACCTAACTTTTCAGACCACCAATGGTTTTTTGGTTTCACCAATGATCTTTTAGTTCTCCTACTTAGATTTCTTTTAATATCCAACAAAGAATAGTATTATTACTTTCATCCCTCGTATGCCCACAGATTCTCAAGTTTTCTAACCTTGCCACCCTCTGAGATACCAGTTATGTATGAAAATTCAGACCTAAGTAGGATTCTTTCATAGCTTTTCATTGGAATTGTTAGTTTCTAGAACAAATGTATGCAATAATTTGGTATCAAATGAGATTGGGTGCATTCAGGTGATATGGCCATAGACAAATTTGCTATCATTAAGTGGATTTCAGGTAGTTACTGGTTGACATATACTTAATACATACTTTCTTTGCACACCAATAATCACCTTGAATTAGGAGTAACAATGTCAGCTAATAGACTAGGGTTGCAGGAACTCCATTTTCCCTCACATTCTTCCTCAAGGGGACAACTTAGCATCTGCTTCTTTTCTTTCGCTCCTTGCTTTCTGTACTGGCCTTCCCTCTCTGTATTAAAAAGTCAGTCTAGGGAAGATCACAAAGGGCATAGCTGTCCTTAGTGAGAGGAAGGGTAAAATATCCAGGGTATGGACCTCCTGGGGTTGCTTCTTCTTCCTCAACTGATGGAGCCAGCTGTAAGCTTGCCCCTCTACTGAGTCCTGCTCCCACCGAACTTCTGCTTCTCTTCCACCTCTAACTCTGACCCACTTTGATGAAATCCCCCAAATCCTAGCCCCACTTTGGCCCCACTGTAGATTCTGCTGAATTGCTAAACATTTTACAATTAGGGGAAGTCCCTGGCTCTCATTCCCAGGCACATGGGGGATGAAAAATCCCCTCTCCTATTAAGCACTAGGCATAATACAGTATGCCTTCTCCAAGATAATTATTATAGGTGGTTATTAGTATTCTCTACCTTTGACTCTCTTAATTTGAGTTCCTGGACAAGTTCAAATGGGTTCCTATTCCTCTTAAAAATGCGTGTATATTTTTGTGTCCACGTGTATATTTACCACAGCAAGCAAATTTATTAAGATAGGGGATACATAGCTTTTTATCCGATTTTAAAGTTGTTTTTGATTTGAAAGTGGATGAGCAAATTTGCTTGGTAGATGAATTCATGTGATGCATTTTTTTTTGTGGATTTAACCAGTTCAGCAGTCACTCTTTGGGACAATTCCTTCTGTATTATGAACAATTCACTTAAAATCAACTTGTGAAACATAAGACCTTCTTGTAAATTGGAGACTGGCTATATTAATGGAAATAGTTTAGTATATATTGATGTATGAATTACATGCAGTGAAGGCATTTACTATTTAAAAGTATGTTATGGGAAGTTATTTCATAATCATTGATTGTCTCCTGCATTATCTGAGTTATAAGTATTAATTAGTTGTCCTTAAAACAGAGTACTTACAGATGACTAAAACCAGGGTTTTAAATATTTTTCAAATATGTTAGTGTCTAACATATAACTCTAGACATGTTTGAGTCTTTTTCAAATATGATGCATAAACTCTTTAAAAGTAAATGTTAAACTTGAAATATGTGACAAAGCCATCAGGGTTTCTTCAAATAGAAGAACCACAAAGTGTTCTCTACAAGTTTCAAATGTTCATCACTAACACACAAAATGAAGAGCTATCTTCCTATGAAGACCACAACTTTTAGAAAACAGCATTTCCATTTTATTCCCATCTAGCAATCCTCCCCCTAAAGGAATAGCTGAACAATACATGCACAGTGAAGATTGCTAAGGCAGAAACAGTGATTTAAATCCAGTTGTGGAGTTCTCGTGATGCAACATAAACAACTAAAATACAAACAACTATAGTCTTACTTTTAAATTTTGTGCACTTCGCCTAATTCACTGATAAGGCATGTCTAGATGGGGCTAGGAATTTTCACTTTTCTCTCTTTCTCTTTCTGAAGCACTCCCACTTTTTTCACTGTAAATATTGCAGAGGGCTTGATGGATATAGAGGAGCTTTGCTGAGAATCTCTGAAACCCTTTCAACACTGGAATTTTATGAACAACACCCAAAGGCACTGCACCTCATAGGTGGAATATTAAAGTATAGGGCCAGAGAATACAGCTTGGCTCTAGATCTGATCTGCCCCTGTTCTTCCAGCTCCTCCTATCTATTGCCAGGTGCCCCTCTGCTCAGATTTCTGCTTCCAGCTGGCATCATCTGGCTCTCTCCCTTTCATTTCTTGCTCATTTCCCCAGCCAGTTTAGAGACTTATGTTTCCGATCCTCATAGATTTTCCTGTTCACTACTCAAGTTTTCCCTTGAAGCCTTGCTTTCCAGAATCAAGCCTTCCACTGGCCTGACCTTCACAGCCCTGTTCTACGCCTAACTCAACCTCACCTCAGTCCCAGACTCTCTTTCCCAATTCACACCTGCCTTTGACTTGTAGAATCCTTGGATAAGAGCTCTGTTACCTGGAAGGTTATTTTATTTTACTTATTACTATGGCTTTTACTTTTGTCCAAAATAAAAGCCCAATTTTTAGCTTCTCTGTTCAGTGAAGAAACAGAGTCCTCAGGTCCTTTGGCTTTTTATTGGCCTTTCTCTCAAACATTTTCCAGAATTTCTATCCAGGTAGCCTCTAGACATGTCAAGAAATAATATTTCTCAATCTCTAATTCCTGGAAATCTCTCTGAGCTATGAACATACCATTATTTTCCCTGGTACATGAATCCGTGCCCCTCTTGCTAAGTATAATTTTTTATTTTTTACCGGCTGTCTTACCTCGTATTGATATACATTCCATTTCATATAGACACCCCTTAGCTATTACATTTCTTCCTGAAACAATTTCCAGTTTATGGTTTTGCCATCTCTGACCCCTATCCTAGTTGACAACTGAAAAATGACAAAGATAACACAACATATCTTACCTTCTTTGTTGATGCAAATGTTAACCATAGGTTGACAAATAATGAACTCTTAAAAGTATAATAAAAGTTTATAACTTGGGTTTTGACCACCAGGAAACAGTTTAGAGGATAATTTGCAATAAACATGGGTATGTTTATTGGGTATGGGCATTTCTTTACACACACTTTTCTCTTTTACTTGAACATGTGCTGAAAGTGAAGGTTGAGGTCCTTTATAGCCTCAAAGGCTCTGGGATGCTCAGGAGCCTGCGGGCCAGGTGTCTCAGTCTGCGCTGCTATAACAAAACATCTTAGACTGAGTCATCTAGAAATAAAATAAATGTAATTATCACAGTCTGGAGGCTGGAACATCCAAGATCAAGGCGCCAGCACATTCAGTGTCTGGCGAGGGCTCACTCTGCTTCACAGAGAGTGCCTCTTGCTACATCCTCACATGGCAGAAGCAGAAGGGCAAGAGGCCCTAGGGTGCTTTCTTCAACCTCTTTTATAAGAGCATGAACCCATTCATGCATATGGAGAACCCCTCATGACTTAATCACTTCCCCCAAAGACCTTATCTCTTGATAACACCACATTGGGTACTAGGATCCAACATATGAATTTTGAAGGGACATCAGTGTTCAGACAATTTAGCACCAGGCTTCTTGACCCTGTAGCTACACTGACTCTTAGTGGGAGATGTTCTCAAATGACAATGTGTATTTTCCACTAAATTGTGGCATTTATCACTCTAGAAGGCTTTCAGCCTTTTGGGTTTCTTTTCCCTTTGTGTACATAAAAATGAATACAAATGCAGTTTGTAAATGCTAGGTAGCGTTTGTTGCTCTGCATGGTTTTCATTTATTTAATTGTATTTTGCAACTCATATAGGACACATCAGGGTGCCTTCTTATAAGCAAATGGATATGGTAATAAAGCATTTTAATAAATTCAATCAATACATATATAAGGATGATTTTTAAAAAATTCTAGTCCTTGCTAGTGCTGCCAAGAAAACCGGCTTTATTAGATGAAAGAATTTTAAAGCTGAACTCAGTATTGATTGATCCTTTTATTTAGTATTCCCCTTGAATTTTATGTTTCTAAAGATTGTACAACAGCGGACAAAATATATGACAAAACTCTATTTTCCAAATTGGGACACTGACGTCTAGGGAAGGTAAGTTTTTCTATAAGCTATTGCAACTGGCTGAAGAAAACTATTTCAATTTACTTCTGGGCTGAGATAATTATATGAAGTTCCTGGCAGATAGTGGACATTTTACCTCATTCTTCCATCTTTTTCTTTAAAATCAAAGCAAACAACAAATATATTCTGAGTGTCTCCTGGGGATACAAAAGAATGCTCTAGCATCAAACACTTTATAACTTATTTTTAAAGAAAACATATAAGCCCATAAACATAAATCCTTTAAATTAACTACAGAGAAATTTGTATTAAACAATGTGTTCAGTGCAATGGACATTTAGAACAGAAGGGCATCCCTTCATGTTGGAGTGATCAGGAAGGATGCATGTTGAAGCTGGTTAAGTTCCTAAGGGAAGGGAAGGCATTCCAGACCAGAAGACATGCAGCAGCAAAGGCCAGACATCCGAGGGTACATGCTTCATTCAGAAAACTGAGAAGAGCCTAACTAAGATGGGAAAGAAACTCCAAATAGCGAAAATTGTCTGCAGTTAGCATAAAATAGTTTTGAGACAGGTACAGTCCAGGCTTCTTGAAGGCTAAGCCTTATCTTCTTCTCTGTAATTCCTTGTTAAGGCTTATGCTACAATGATTTTGCAAAAGTCACCAAATAGAATTATTAAAATTCTCTTTTGGAGAAGCAAGAAAAATTTCATTAGTCCCACTTTGACAATGAAAAAAGTGAGGCTCATGGTGTTGCTTGCCCAAGTCCACATAACTGGTAGAGTCTGTGATCAGGCTTCATGTCCCCAAATATTTATCTTGTCAAAGTCATTCTTAATTACGTTCCTGCACCACATAGGTCCTGGATGATAGATGCCCAATGTAAAATAATAGAAGTGATCCAGATCCTGATCTTAGGAGTTTAGATGGGTTCCCAACTCCACAACTTAATAGCTATAAAGACCTGAGCAAATGACTTAATATATATCTGAGTTTCCTTATCTATTATTGCAACTTACAGCTGAAACAAATAACACATAACCTTCTGGAGTATTGTGAGGATTTATTGAAAGGGTGTCTACATATTGCCAAGAGGATATCAAATGCTCCTCAAATGTTAGTTTTCCACCATCTTACCTACCTCTAATATTTAAACACATCTATTACATCACTTCCAACAGAGGTCATTTGGCTTGGTCTTACTCCCAAAATCATTCATCAGTGCCTGAAAATCTTTCTAAATTAACTGAGGTAGTAAAATTATCTGTATGAAATTCTCTGTAGGGGCTTCATAGCAGCGAGAGTCTGATATATGGAGCTAAGTTCAACCTTTGCCACTTCCTGAATGTATTATTATTTTGGCACAGTGGTTAGTGCTTGGATCCTGGGGCCTGATTGTGTGGTTTCAAATCCTACCTCAGCTCTACTAGCTGTGTCTACCTGGATAAATTATTTCATCTGTCTCTGCCTCAGTTTCCTTATATTTGAAATGGGTATATTTATAGTATCATAGGCTTATTTTGAGATTTAAATGAGTTAAGACACTCAAAATACTGAGGGAATATATTCAACAAATTTTAGCATCTATAGTTATTTGTTATTATTATTATTGCCATAATAACAAAAATAATTTTGTTTTCACATCATAACAGACTTTCACAGATACTTGTTTGACCACTATGTTTATCCAGTGAGAAAGGTACAATAATAGTTATCATTCCCATTTTATAAGTTTTATTTTTGAGGGGGGTAAATTATACGTTATTATTTAAAAATATTTCAAACAATAAGAGAAATTCAAATAAAAATATAAAGATAATGCTGAATTATACCACAAAAGAGGAAACCACTACTAGTAGTTCAGTGAACACCTCTCCAGGCACCTGTGTCTTCATATACATGTGTGGATAGATGTGCTGTTATGAATGGGATCATATTCAGAATCCATTTAGCAAGTATTAATTGAATACCAAGCTTGAACCAGAAGACGGTGATAGAGTTAGAGGGAAGTGGATGATCTGAAACACACTTAGGAGTGAAAAGGACATCATGGTGGATTAGATATGAGAGGTGATGAAAAATAGGGGATAGGGATAATATACAGGTTTTGCCTTGTATAATAGGATTTATTGGTGAGGATTTACTTAGGAGGGAACAGTATTATTCTGTGATACTTTTACTCATTCATTTATACATTATGGCAATTGCCCAGGGCAATCAATATACCTATACATTGACATTTATTTAGATTGTTTCCAGTTTTTAAATAATTTTCAATAAAACTATGGTGAAGATCCTTATGAAAACATTTGGATTTTCATTTATTCAATTATCCACTTAGCGTACATTCCAGGAAGGGGAAATTACATGGCCAAAGGACATCACAACATAAATTTGACATATATTGTCAAGCAGTTCTCCAGAAAAGCTACCCCAATTTAAGCTTATATCAGCAGAACAAGAGAGTGCCCACTTATCAATGCTCGTTTACTCTTTCCAACCTTGGATACTGATGATCTAAAGAAAGAAAAGAGGGATCTAGAGGTGAAGTATAGAGGGAAGGAAGGAAGTTAATGTTTACTACTTCTAAGTATGTACACATTTTTCTGGGTATGTAATTCTCTTATTAAATTCTCATGATAATCTCTCAATCTCTTCGCTTCAGTTTCTTGGTTTCATACTCTTTTCAGTTTCGTACTCTTCAGTTTCATACTCTTTTCTTTATGGTGTTTTACTTTCCTTAGACAGCTTTTCGGAGAAATTAAAAGTATTCTAATCAGCTTAATAGCTATGCCAATTAATAGGTAGAAGGAGTGGCAAATAACACCGTTTTCAGGAAACAAATATAGAGTAAGGTTAACAATTACAACAAAAAATGCTTTTCTGGAAAAAAAAAAAAAAAGAAAAGTTTATTTCCAGCAAATCATGGAGCTTAAACATGTTGTCTCATGTCCTTTGTTAATGATACCAAACAATTAAGGTTCAAGGAATGGTCAATTTTTGATTAATTAAAAGTCTCAACTCTTTTGTGCCAATTCCCTTCAAGAAAAATCTTCCTAATATGTATGTCTGTGTTTCTGACAATAAATACAGCATAAAGAAGAGAAATGACAAATTTTTACATTGATTAGGGATCATTAATAAGCCTTGAATTTATCATTCTAATCATTTTCATGTAGAGGAGGAAGATCCAGGAGATGAAACCTGGCATCATGACATGCCTTGAAATCTATAGCTATGATTAATTCTCATGGAAACAGTTTTGTCATTGTCTATCTTTTCCCCACAGGAAAGTGAACCAACAAAGCTCTTCAGTTGGAAGTTATTCGTAAGTTCCAATTAAACATTTTACCACCTTTCACAAGGTCTGTTAGGAAGACATCAGTTTTTTAAGACAGTTAAAGGAACCAATGAGAAAAAGTTCCCATATAGTTAAACAGCTTCCTCCCTTAGTTTAATACAGAAATGTGTCAGTAAAAAAATTCTAGTTCTGACTCTGCACTTTGCTTCAGAAGCACTGGGCTGTTAGGCTTCCCATTTGCTCACATGTCCTTGATATACATCTAAAATTTCCAAGTGCTGAAACTCTTCCCAAGAAATTATTAAAGTCTAGCTGCCCCTGCTCTGGAAGAACTAACATGAGATTTACATTAGATGTTTACTGCTGTACATCACCTCCCATAAAAACTGTGGTCACTAGGACAATACGTGGCATCTTATGGTTAGCACAACTTCACAAAGAACCCAAAGGACCAGTGGTTATGCTCCCCCTTTCCAAAGCCTGCAGAGAAGTAGTGAATCTTAGAAGAAATGGCATCAGAAAACACATCAAAACATCTGTATTCCCAATGCTGCTCATAATAAACACCCTAACACCATGTACAGAGGGGCAGCCTCTCATGACAGCTAATGTCATCTAAAAGTCATAGGATTCTGTTATCTGTATATCTTCAGGGCTGGCCCATTACAGTTACTTTATGAAAATTAGAAAAGGCACATCCTCTGGGGTAGACACAGCCCCATGCCTGGATTAATTCCTAATAAGTAGAGCACTAGTTGATTTCAGCCCTTGGCTGGGAACTTTGTACAATGCACAATATACCTTGATCATACATGGTGGCCAGCATGCATTACAGAAAAGGGCATATGTTCTAGACTGAGTATTGGACTTGGGGAACAAAAACTTGGATTCAAGACTAATTGGAATTGTGCTAATATATCTTTATGGGAAATATACTCTTTGTCTATATAAATGCCCTCTTCATCTTGAAAAAGATTTAAGCCATAAGAATGGCATTCATCCTAATAGGTCATAGAAAGTTACACCTAAATACTCAGTTGGTTCTAGTTCAAGTATCTCAGAAAACAACCAAGCAATTTTTTCCTTCTTGATTGTTTTTATGCTTTTTCTGAAAAGTCTCTCTTTGCACCTTTCTGGGCTGTCATTAAATACGGCAAAGCACAGGGGAGAAGGTAAGAACAAGGCTGTGGTTGAGTGTGGTTGTGTTTAAATCCTTAGTTTTTTTCCACGTGATTGGCTAAGCCAGATGTCACTCTGAAGATGAGGATATCTTGCAGAGCTTGTGAAACTTCAGTCAAATATATGATCTCAGCAGCTTTGCTATGCAACTGTTCACACACCAACAAAGAGGAAGAGAAAAGATCAAATAACAAAATCAACAAGAATAAGGGCAATAGTTTTTCCTCAAATTTCATATTCTATATTAAAAAATTAACACACACACACACATACACACACACACATACCCTCCATAAACGCACATACTACATACAGGTGGTCTTCAGATTCAGATACTTCACTATCAGCAATCACTATCTGTGACATCTGTGACTAAAAATGATCCTCTGGGCTCAACCATTTTTTTCTTTCTTCTTCTTCTTCTTTTTCCTACATTGTCATTCAGAATTACTGTCCTTTGCTTTATGACTGAAGAAGCTTCCAGCAGATCACGGTCAACTTGCAGTTGTGTTGCTTTGTCTCTCTCAGTCTCCAGATGCCTCTGTGTGACAAGGACCACCCTGTCTCCATTGCCCATTGGCCTGTGATGACTGTCTTGTTCCCCAGCAGGCTCCAACTGGACTCAGCATTCTGCTTTTCCCATTTTAGCTCCTTACAGAGCAGATTATAGCCTCATGGGAGGGGAAATTGACACTAAACATAAATGCACACAAATGGCAGGCAGATAATGGGGGCCTTGCATAGCAAGATATGAAATCAAAGTGCGATCAGGTCTGCACTGATGAGCCAATGCAGCAGTTCTCACCAAATTACCACTGCTTCCAAACAGCCTAAAATGTACAGATTTTCTGGTAGCACACACATGCATGTGAGCATGAGTGTGTATGTGTATTTATTTTCAATGGGTATAAGCTGTTGACTTTGAAAGAAGAGAAGGTATCTGAAGTGTTGGGTAGAATACTTGTGGAGTATAAACTTTAGGCAGGGACCAGGCTCAAGTTCTTGCCCTCACTGCTCCTCACATTTCATCACCCTGATCTTGTGTTGATCCCAGAGAAGTCCCTTGAGAAACATGCTTGTCCAGCATTTGATGAGAAACATAGTTGATGTCACTGTAGTTCATTTCAACTCAATGGGGCACTGAGAGCCGGATACATGTTCAGCTTGGTAGAAGTACTGGGGAAGGGCAGTAAACCAAGCAAATAAGGTCTCTGCCTGCATGGAGCTTATGGTCTGGGGAAGAACAGACATTTTTTGTACAACTTTTATTATTCTTGCTGTTAGTGCAAGATGTTTATGGATAGAATTATCCAGTATCAGGAGATTTTGAGTTCTAATTGACTTTGATTTTTTCGTACATTCTATAGTATATTATTAGTGAAACATCCAGGAATATTAGCACATGTAAAATATTTATTCCCCCAAAAAAGCCACAACACCTTGTACCCTAGACCCAGGCCATCTGCTCTGTGATCTGCCCAATCAAGGGCAGTAGTAGGCAAGTCACATGGATCCCACTATCGCCAAGCTGACAGAGGCTGCAGCTTAGAGGCTGGTGGGCCAACAGTTGACTTCAGCTACTGACTGACATCTGAAAGTCTGCACTTCACATCATGGGAAGGAACTTCTGTCTGGAGGCTTTAATAATATGACAAAAGAAGTGACAGGACTTTGGTTTGCTTCACAGTTACCTTACTAAGACTTTTTTTTTTTTTTTTCTGAGTTGTAGTCTCACTCTGTCTGCCAGGCTGGAGTGCAGTGGTGCGATCTCGGCTCACTGCAAGCTCCGCCTCCTCAGTTCATGCTATTCTCCTGCCTCAGCCTCCCAAGTAGCTGGGACTATAGATGCCCACCACCACACCTGGCTAACATTTTGTATTTTTTGTATTTTTTTTTTTTTTTTTTTTTTTTTAGGAGAGACAGGGTTTCACCATGTTAGCCAGGATGGTCTCGACCTGCTGACCTCGTGATATGCCTGCCTCAGCGTCCCAAAGTGCTGGGATTACAGGTGTGAGCCACTGCGCCCGACCACTAAGACCTTTCTTAAAGCGTACATAAAACTTTGTTTTCTGAAGACTAAGGCAGACATAAGTATACCTTTATAAACCTAATCCATATTCTAACATATATCCTTTTCACTGGACTCCATCTTTTAAAAAATACATGCCTGACATAATTCTCTATTTGTACATATGTATTAGCACTATTTTTAAAACATTTATTTCTTTGTCAGAGACCAAATTCTCACAATGTCATTGGTGTAATGAATCATTTGTAAGTTCAAGGGAACAAACCCCAAAGCTGGGTTTTCCTTTTGCTCTGTGCTTCAATCCTGTGTGTAAGAAAAAAGAATTGTTGAGTGGTTCTCAATAGCATTTGAACTTCTGGCCCCTTCCCATTTGCTAGGCAGATTTTGTCCATACCAGTAGCTGGCATACCTCAGCTAGAAAAGACAATTTCTCCTGACTAAACAATATGTTTGGAAACCTAATGCTTGTAGATTTGGCCTATCTGTGGTCTTCAAAGGTCGATTACACATGAGAGAAGGAATAATCACGCCAAATATTGATTTTCCAAAGCAATGCTCTCATGCTCTTCAGGGAGATGATATAGCATAGGAAGTCTAAAAATTAGCATAGCAAAGTTATTAACACTCACACTCACAAGCACAGTCAACTCTCTCTGCAATCTGTGACTGGAAAGAGTGAAAAAGCAGGATTATATATACATATACAAATTAGTTTCATCATCCTCAGGCAAGGGTCATTTGGACTTTCAACATGCTGAGATGAGCTGGCTGAAGAGACCCACCAGATACCCATCCCTCTATCAGTTCAAAAAATGCCTAGGGTCAGGCAGAATGAGACTCCTGGGGTTTTAGGGTAGGCAAGCTATAAGCATCTTTACATTAAATTTTGTTTTCATGCAGTGCAAATAGACACTAATAGCTGGTTCGATCCCTTGCCCAGGAAACTGATGGAGAAGAACAGCCACTTTCAGGGATAGCAACAGAGTCCAAAGGCTTCCCACAGAGCTGAAGATTACTAGAAAAACTCCAGCAGTGGGAACTTTCCTGAACAGCTTTACAGCATCAGGAAAATTAGGCATGGAAAGCAAGCAGACATCCTTTATCTTCAAACTGGAAAAGCAATGAATTCTATTAGTCAGAGTTATAAAAGTTTCTTATTGTTTATTGTGCAGTATCCCTTGAGCTGAGCAAGATTTTGGCACAAGTCTCCATGGAACAAATGTGTATGATCATCTTTAGCCAGAAGAGTTGTCAATTTTTCAAATGTTATTCAGATATTAGTGAAAAGTTGTGAATATTTTGGATGCATCTCTCCATGCATCATATATATATGTATGTGTGTATATATACACACATACACACATAGGATATGTATATATACATATATAAAGTGTATATATATACACATATATATACACACGTACACACACACACTTAGCTATCTCATATCTGACAAATGCCACATTTGTAGACATCAAAAAGGGCTATTGCAAAATGTTTCCCTGGCCAAAATTTCACTTCAGAAATGAAAGACGAGAAACACGGCTTATGGCTTTATAAGGTATTAGCAGTTCTTTATTAAGAATATTAACTAACTTACTAATATGTCTCTAGTGAATTCTATAGTGCCAAAGAGTTAGTGGCAAATCTGCACTGAGCCCAAATTCCTCTGTTATATACAATGACTACTTTATTGCCCCTTAGCAAGTGTGTTGCTGCCCTGGTACCACATTCCTTGGTCATGTCCTGAAACAGCCCACTGGCCTCAAATCCCTCTTTTATTCATTTACCAGTCAATCCACTACTACCTACTTTTTATTCCTATGTGAAGTTTCCTAAAAATTAGATGAGAAAGAAAATACGCATTTCCTTTTTTGAAAGAATTTAGGATACTAATAAGATTTATCATAAGTACCAAATACCAGAATAAAATAATTGACAGAGAAAAAGAGAGAGAGAGAGAGAGAGAGAGAGAGAGAGAGAAGGTGCATAAACTTAAGGGCTCAAAGGTCAACAGTACAAATCAGAATGTAAGTTCTAACGAAGTGCAGAGAAAGGATAAGAGAAAATGAAATGCTCTGGAGAAGTCAATGGAGGTGGAGGTTGTCAGCCTGAGTTGTGACTTGAAGTACTTAATTAGCTAGAAAAGAAGAGGGAAACCAGGTACATGGGTGGCTAATGTCTATAATCCCTGCACTTGTGGAGGCTGAAGTGGGAAGATCATTTGAGCCCAGGAGTTCAAGAGCAGCTTGGGTAGCGTAGCAAGACCCGGTCTCTAAAAAAATGAAGAAATCAGCTGGATGTGGTGGCGCATGCCTGTAGTCCCAGGTACTCAGGAGGCTGAGGAAGGATGATCACTTGATCCAGGAGCTTGAGACGGCAGTGAGTTGTGATTATGCCACTGCACTCCAGGATGGACAACAGAGTGAGGGAAGAAGGAGAAGGAGAAGAAGGAGAAGGAGAAGAAGGAGAAGGAGAAGGAGGAGGAGAAGGAGAAGGAGAAGGAGAAGGAGAAGGAGAAGGAGAAGGAGAAGGAGAAGGAGAAGGAGAAGGAGAAGAACAAGAACATTTCAGCAGGTGGGGAAGACATGAGCAACAAAGAGAAACCAAAAATGACAGGAAGACAGGAGGACTATCTACCTGACTGAAAGGGAGAGTTTATATTATATATATATAATAATAATATATATAATAATGTATATTATTATATTATTGGATTATTTATCCAACTAAGGTTGGATAGGCAGGAAGGATTCATATTTTCATAGGTTTTGAGTATCAGTTGAGTCTCAACATTAAAAAAAAATGATACACCACTGCTTAGTGACATTGCAGATATTAAATAGATGTGCAAGTATGGCTGACAGAAATGCATCATCATGAAGGACTGCCCTGACCTTCAGCATTGTGGCTACAAACTCCGGCACTGTAGTATTCAAGCAATTTCTTTCTAGAGTGAGGGACTAGACATAAATGGCCATAGTTCCTGGGTCCCTAAGGCACCTCTCATCAGTTAGGTCAGTGTGCCAGGCAGGGGCAGAAGCCTTACTATTCCACTGCATCTGTGGCCTTGAAATTCATAGCTCCTGAATTCTCAAGCCCTTGAGGCAATGCATTCCAGCTACAGATAAATACCTTAAGCAGTCACCTCAGGCAGGGCTAATTAGGAACCTCTTTCAGAAGTCACTTTGTATCCCCAAAGTCAGCTACATGGTTCTTATTGCCAACAATTTATTATACATTGTCTACATGGTATAAACATGCATTCTCAACTTGCTATTTATGAATCTTACCCTTTTATTTTATTCTTTATTTCATCGATTTTGGAGTACAGGTTGTTTTTGGTTACATGGATAAGTCCTTTAGTGGTGATTTCTGAGATTTTAGTGCATCCATCACCCAAGCATTGAATCTTACCCTTTCAAAGCTAAAGGTACATATGTATACTTCTTAAAAAGCAAATGCACATGTTAATATGTCTGCTATAACTGGCCTCTGCATTTTAAATGCATGCCTCAAATATTTCTATTATTTGTCTATATGTAACAGTGATATTTCTTTTCAACACATGTTACTTTTTCAGAGATCAAAGGTTCCTAATATCTCATTTTATTTTATGGTAATTTATGACTGGTCAAGTAAAACCAGGCTCCTTTTCAACTTTGTTTCATGACTGTGCAAGGAGAAGGGATGGCTACATGGTTCTCGCTCCCATTGAGTTACTAGGTCATTAAACAGATCTTCTCCCACAGGTGCTTTCCTTCTGAAGGGGAGAAATGGGGGTCAAAGGACTTTCCTCAAAGAGACAGTTGCACTTGATCTTGAATAAAGACTGAAATTTCATCTGGCAAAAAAAGGACATAGCAGAAGAAAGATTTCATACCAAGGCACTGAATTAGAGGACAAGGCTGTGATCTAGAAAAGTTGACTCTTTGCATGTACCTGGGTACTCAAAGGAGCATGGAAGAAGATATGGTCAGAATGGTTGCTTGAGGTCAAAATATTAAGGATTATTTTATGCCACGCTAAAGACAAACAATTTAGTCATTCACTCACTGTTGACTGACTGACTGCTTGATTGATTGATTGATTGATTGATTTCCCTTTTGAAAAAGTGCCTGTCTGAGGTTTAAGGGAGGAAATCAAAAAGGCAAAATTAGGTCTGATTATATTGCATTAAAAATTGCTATGACCTGACTGGGCATCGTGGTTCAGGCCTATAATCCTAGCACTTTGGGAGGCGGAGGTGGATGGATCACTTGAGGTGTTCGAAAACATCGAAAACAGCCTGGCCAATATGATGAAACCCTATTTCTACTAAAAAAAAAAAAACCAAGAAAGTTAGCTGGGCTTGGTGGTGGGTGCCTGTAAACTCAGCTACTTGGGAGGCTGAGGCAGGATAATTGCTTGAACCTGGGAAGCTGAGGTTGCAGTGAGCCAAGATTGTGCCACTGCACTCCAGTCTGGGTGACAGAGTGAGACCCTGTCCCCTCCAGAAAAAAAAGAAAAAAAAAAAAAAAGAAAGAAAGAAATCGCTGTGAGCCTCCAGCCAGTCACAGCCTAGGAGCTTGCTTGTGCTCTGAGCCAGCAGAATTGTGCATACCAATGTGTCCTGGTTACCATTTCCAGCTCTAAGAAGGGGGAATGCTATCTTCTGATTGGCAGCATGTCTTTGACATGAAATCTTAAAACTTGTGTTTTGGGAGAAAAATGCTTTGTTTGTATTCCCCTGCTTGAGGGACCCCATGCCGAGCTTTAGATGTTTGTCTTCCTTGGACGTTGGGCTTAAATGCAGATCCTCATAGAGAGCACAGACATTCTGTCTGCAGTGAAACAATGATATATTCTATTTATTGCATTGGTATGTTGCCTCTGATGTTTAAATCCACTCACTATTGTCGTCACTGACGCTGTGTAACTGCTGTTAGTGTTTGCCAAGTCAGATGTGATTGCTAAATAGGTAGAGATGAGATGCAAGGAATAGGCAGTAAGAGGGCTTTAAAGGGGTTCTCTACTCCTCCTCTCTTCTCCAACAAGGACACCTAACATTCTTCTACCATATGAAAATCCTCTACTGTCTACTCCAAGACGCTTCAACGTCAAAAGGATCCCAGCAGACACAGCATATATTTTAGGTGACTTGCAAATTTAAGAAAACTTCAATCTTAATACAAAGCTGCTTTTGGCAGAAGAACTACATATACAATATACACTTAGGAATGAGTGAGAGAGGATTCAAACCAGAACTGAATCAATACTGACTGGCCTGCAGCAGCACATAGACTCTCAGAAGGGAGGAAAAACAATTTCCTGGAACCCAAATAGAGAGAAGCCAACCAGATCTCGAGGGATGAGGATGGCTGGCTGTGTGCACCAGGGGCTATCAATGAAAGCGGAGTTGGAGAAGAGGAGGTATAAACCTAGAACCAGAGACTGGATTTGCACATGGCTCTTCTTTTATGTATCCAACTGTCTATGGAAGAAGCAGATCATCAAATACTTGGAATCCCATGACACTTGACATATGCATGCAATTGTGCACTCACACAGAGAAAATATAATCTACATTAAATTACTTTATAGAAAAATATCTACTTAACTGCTCCAGAGGGCTAATGTCTTTTTTTTTTTTTTTTTTTTTTCTTTTGAGATGAGGTCTCACTCTGTCACCCAGGCTGGAGTACAGTGGTACAATCTCGGCTCATTGCACTTCGGCCTCCTGTGTTCAAGCGATTCTCCTGCCTCAACCTCCCAAGTAGCTGGGACTACAGACGTGAATCACCAGACCTGACTAATTTTTGTGTTTTTAGTAGAGTCAGGGTTTCGCCATGTTGGCCAGGCTGGTCTTGAACTCCTGACCTCAAGTGATCCACCCACCTCGGCCTCCTAAAGTGCTGGGATTATAGATGTGAGCCACCATGCCAGGCCATAATGTCTGTATATTATACAAGAAGACACTGGTGACTCAGTGGTAGAGGAGCTTCCTACAATTTAATTAAAAATTCATCATACAAATCATGTTTAAAAAAAAAAACATGTTCATTGATTCACAATTGAATAAACCAGATATAGAGTACAGGCCTCTGTAAAATGTAATTACCTCCTTATATAACCTGAAAGTATATAATGTATTCAGAACCAGTTTCATTAATTAAGTGTAGTTGATTGTGTGTGGTTAGCCAAGTACTATTAATAATAAGGTGTCACATCAGGCCCAATTCTTTAATATGAATTATGACATCTAAGCATAAGAATATAGACTTTGGTTGTGACAAATGATTGAGGAAAGTATTCATCATTTTAGAACCTCTTAGAAATACCTAAATATGCTGACCTACCTATCGGCACTTTACCCCACAATGTTCAAACACTGGTCTTCCTGGATCTGCACACTCTATTAGGGGGGCCATTGTCAGTGAAGAAAGAAGTTCTATGATCATGCGTTAAGGCATTCTTATTAAATGTCTAAAACATAAACCCGTCTACCTGTACCATGCTTGCATCAAACCAACTGAAAGATATGCCAGATGTATGTACAGAAAGATATGCCACCACAACCACAGAGTTCAAGTGGACCATCACAATGGCCTACTATCTGTGAAGAGTAGTGAAGGATCTGAGATTTTAGCCTATCCTATTTTCAAAGTTCACCTGCCACTGTTTCATGGATGTTAGCTGGGACATGAGACTGGGTCAGAGACCAAGGGCTATATGACAATAGCAGTGGTTGGAGTGTTTGCATTTGTGTAGGTTCTCTGGGTCCCACTTCTCACCAGGTGATATGAAAAGGGCCAGGTGACAACAGTACATGCAAGAGGTTTGTATTATGGGAGAGGAACCATGCACTTAAGGAACCTGAATATTTTATAATGGCCAGTAAGTTCTCTGATCTTTGCCTCAGTGGGAGACATTATCTTCATTATCCTGAAGAGCAACTGAACCTGCCTTTGCTCTGGAACAGGCCACTGTATCTCCCAACTCCTGCACCAAGACAGTCAGTGACTCTGATTGTAAGATGAGCAAAAATGCAAAGGACACCTAGAGAATGATCTCCCTACACCACCCTCATCTGTATTGTGTTTGATTCCTCACCTTCCTAAATGACTGCCAACCTTCTCTTTTTCAAAACATCTCAACAATCACTCCTGCATGGCTGTTTGATTTTCTTCTACTTCACTTTTGATCCTTTTCAGTTTCTTTTGATTTCTTTTTTATGCTAACCTGTAAATGGAAGAGTACCCCTGGGCTCTGTCCTTCTCTTTCCTAAGTACTATTTAGGTGATTTCATATAGACCCTTAGCTCTAAATACTAACTCTGTGTTACAGGCTCACAAAATTGCATCTGTGTCATAATTTCTCCCATGAACCAAAAACTTGTTCAACAAACTTCCCACTTGAAATTTCTTTTCAGATACTCAAAATATATCTCAAAAAATGTAAACATGGCTAAAAAATAACAAGTAATCTTGCCTACCCATACTCCTCTTCTCTCAATCTCACCCGCCTTGGTAAATGCCAGCCTCTACTTAGTTGCTCAGGTTGGAACGTTTGGAATTATCTTTTAATTCTGTATTTCCTTTGTGCCCACCCTGCTAAGCCAGTTCTTCAACAAATCTTGCCTCCTCTACCTCCAAAACAAGCTCAGAATCTCCTATGCATCTTCACTACCACCACCCTCCACCAGTCGCCAATACTTCCCATCAGGACTCCTATAATAATCTTCTAACTCATCTCCCAACTGGTTTCCATCCTTGTCCCATGCAATCCATTTTCCATACACAATTAGATAGTCTTTTAAAAATTTATGTCAAGTCACATTATTCCTTAGCGTAGTCTTCTCCAATGTATTCTGTTATATTTAGAATTAAATGTAAACCCCTTAGCCTGGCTATAAAGCTCCCATGATCTGGCCTTGGTTCTCTCTTCACTCTCATCTTATACTAGCCTTCTTCCTACCTTTTCTTCTCCAGTCTGTGGTCTGTTCAAGAAACAGAAATAGGTTCATGCTGACTTTAGCGTCACCACACTAGGTATTTGCTGTCTGTGAAATCTGCACCCCCCACCCCTTGATTTTTGCATGGCTTTTCTTTCTGTCATTCAGATCTCACTTTAAGTGTTATTTAATTCATGAATATCTGATCTGAAATAGCCATCTAGTTATTCTCAGGTCAAATCTTTCTACTTTTTGTTTGTTTGTTTAGAGACGAGGTCTCACTCTATCACCCAGGCTGGAGTGCAGTGGGATGATCGTAGCTCACTGCATCCTGGAACTCCTGGGCTCAAGCTATCCTCCCATTTTAGCCTCTAAAAGGCACTAGGATTACAGGCATGAGCCGCTGTGCCTGGCCTCATTCTACTTTAATGATCTGAGTAATATTTATTAATATCTGGTATATCCTGAATGTGTGAACTTAATTTCTCATGAATGTGAGCTCCTTGAGAACTAGGGCCCCTTGTATATGTCTCATTCACTTTGGTATCTCCACCATTTAAATAGTGCCTGGCACAATAAATATTTTTTAAATAAATGAATGAAAAACTGAATGCCTTAATAACATCTGTAAGAATTGGCAGGAATAGGGGTTCCTTGGAGAACAAAAGAGATAATTAAAACAATAGGATTCTTTTTATTATCTTCTGGCACCGTCTGATTGATGCATGTACATGAAAGGTATTTGGCCATCTGGAGGCCTTTATTTTGAAGATGAATTACTTCAAATTATATTTTTTGTCTATAGAGAAATTTTTAAGCCACTTACCATCCTACCTACTTAATAAGCAATTATACTTAAACAATATTACAGAAATAATGCATAGACTTGACTTTGTTGTCTTACTTAAATTAATTGCTCCAGTCATATATTTAAAAAAAATTTTAGTGTCTTCTATATGTAGTCTTCATGATGTAGAGAATGAAATTTTGACAGCGAACAGGGAAGAAAAGGGACTCTTTTCTTCATAGAACTTACAAGTAACAAAATGTAAGATGCAGAACCAACCACCTATTAACTGGGCACCACTCCTTGGCAGATTGTGAAACTTTTTTATCTGGATTTTTGTTTTAAAGTTAACAAAGTTAAATACAATAGCTAATATATGTTTTCCAAAAGAAAAGTGCCTGGAAAGTAATCACTTAAATTATCCTGTGGCCCCTAAAAATATTTTCAACCTGTGCTTTAACTCATTTTTGAATAATCTATGAACGGGCCTAAGAAATGACTATGTTTTAATTTGAAAATTTCTAGTCTAACACTTTATTGCCTTGAGAAAAACTTTTAATAGCCTGCTGCTTCCATTTCTTAATCACAAAAACATATTAGCAAAACAAACATTTCATTTACAAACCAACAGGAGATGATATAATAGATGTAAAATCCATGGGTCTTTTCATAAATCTAGTTTTTGTATGAAGCATTAATAATGAGTGATAAAATAAAAAAAAGATATCTCCTAAATTAGGTCATGAATGTCTATTATTATCCCTTTATGAAAGAATGAAAATATTTCTTAGAAGAAACAATACTAAGGTATCCAACCCAATAGCTATTTGAATTGCATAAATGAAATGCTATCTCAGCTCCTGAGTGAGTATCAGTTGAACCACACGGGTTCCTGTCATTTTCTTCTTGTAACAACTTGTACAGCCCTGATGAAATGTAGTGGGGAAAAATAACCTTGAAATTGACTGTGATGGGAGTAGTTACATCACAGAATTTGTCTAACACTAGAATTCAGGGACTTCTCCATACCCACTTTTTCTAAACATCCTCTACCCACCCTGCCTCACCCTCTAAGAGCTGATTGTTACACCAGCACACCACTGATTCTAACGCACAAATGTGTATATGAATTCTTTTTCTTGCCATTATAAAAACATATGCACAGAACTGGGAGCCCTGGGGTAATGATGTTGGAGAAGCTTCAGACAGCTCTGAATTTGACAGGTGTTCTGAAATAAAATCCAGCTTGTGAAATCACACACCATCAATGAAACTTCCTAGCTTGTGGAACAGTCTCTTCATAGGAAGAAAGAGAGAGTGGGGGGAAAGGGGGGAGGAGTGGAAAGGAAAGAAGGAGAGGAAGGAAGGAAGGAAGGAAGGAAGGAAGGAAGGAAGGAAGGAAGGAAGGAAGGAAGGAAGGAAGGGAGGGAGGGAGGGAGGGAGGGAGGGAGGGAGGGAGGGAAGGAGGCGAAGGGAAGGGAAGGGAAGGAAAGGGAAGGGAAGGAAAGGGAAGGGAAGGGAGGAAGGGAGGAAAGGAGGAAGGGAGGAAAGGAGGAAAAAGGAGGAAAAAGGAGGAACAAGGAGGAAAGGAGGAAGGGAGGAAGGGAGAGAGGAAAGAAGGAAGGAAGGAAGGAAGGAAGGAAGGAAGGAAGGAAGGAAGGAAGGAAGGAAGGAAGGAAGGAAGGAAGAAAGGCCAATTTCTCCCCCAAAAGTGTCTATTTCTCATTTATATACCCCAGAATCTGACAGTATTATAAGCCTGTAAAACTTCCTTAGCTGTAAAGATGGATGATTAAGCTGCTTTTTCATTAATTAAAATAAAAAGGGAGTTTTAAGTGAAAATAGGAAGCCAATTCTCTATTTGAAAGTGCACTGGTGCATAGATTTAAACATTATATTCCATAAAGACAGCCCACTGGGCTAATAGCAAGCAGTAAACACTGTGTTATCTCACATGTGTTCTTCCATCCATTCACACACAAACACAACCATTTATCACAAACAGCCACTTTTTTACACCCCTTAGCCAGAGAATCAAGACAGGACTTAGCAAATAGGAAACAAAAAGCCAAGCTAAATATTTATTAGTATTTCAAAGTTACAGCACCCCTTCAGTCGAGGGCCACAGTAGATCTGTCACTGGGTGTTTCCTCTGCCTCTTCCCTGGGCTACAGAACGTTCTGTTCTCTGGCTTGCTGCATTCACATTTATATAAAGGTACAAGTTTCATATGTCAATCTCACACCTTTTTGGAAATTAGTATGGTGTAGAGCGAAGAGCTTATCCTTAGGAAAAGGGCTGTTCAAATGTTGTGCTAAAATGTTGCTTATTTCAGTCTTTTTATGACATCAGAATGTCAGGCACTTAATCTAAAACTTGCTTTTCTCCTTCAGGAAGGAGTCACAATTCATACCTCACAAGGTTAGCTTGGAGACAACACACATGAAAGAGGCATGCACAGTTCCTAATAAGCCTCCCATTGTAGTCCCTTACCTCTCTCTTGCCATATCATTATTGCTTCTCAAACATGAGTAAGCAATTCTTGACCTGTTATGACAAAAACATAGTGACTTCAGCCCAATTACCAAAACCATCCAAAAAGCCAAAAAGAGGAATTTAATTTGAATCTTACACACATAGGAAAAAAACTCTGCCTTTAAATATATATTTTTGTGCCCTTTAATCATTGTTTTTGTTTGCCTGTCTGTTTCTAGCTTAGGGAAAAAAAAATCCAGAAGTCTTTTTAATAAGAGGGCTGCAGATAGAAGTGTAGAGTTTACAGTTCCTGATTAGTGGCTATGTCAATACTAATGCACAAAGAAGGAAACGATTATCATTGTATACTATTCTGATCACACAGGATACTCATTAGGTGCCTTATCAACATTTAAGTGCCTTATCAACAATCCTCCAATATCCATGGGAATAAGACAATAGCAATGATAACCACAAAGGCATGAATATACATGGCACACACCTTTAATTTACTTTCATGCCCTTTTCTGTGGGATCACCTATTAGTGTACCTACCCTTAGAAAAAGTGAAAATATAATTAGCCACAGGTTTGTACAATCACCAACATGGATATTGATGTACTTAGGCAGAGACATTTGGTAGAACTGAAGATTTTATTCTGAGGCTCCTTTATATTCATCACACTTGACTGGTAACTGGGTATTAGATTTTCATGGATTCTCTACTCAGTATGAAGATGAAAAATATAACTCTCTGCCCTGCAGTTGAAAGATGGTAAAGTGGGATGATGGGTGCTTTAGTATGAACAGAACATGCAATGACAAAACTACAGTCTACTTCATTTTAGTCCCAATTTCCAGTTGTTTAAGGATTTCTGTATTTATTCCTCACTTACGTATTCCTCTGAAAATGAGAGCATAACTGCATTTTCATAAGCATGTTTTATTTTTCAAGGTATTAATATTTCATAACTGGGAACCATGCCCAGTAAATACACTTAGTAAGTCCCCACAGCTTTATTAAGGTAGACATTTTTGATAACAAATGTATCTGGAAATTATGGTATTGTTAGTACCTTGTATGGAATTCAGTTAATTAATTTGCTAATTAACCTTCCTCTCTGTTATTTATGGTTTTAGCAACTCTGCCTTTTGCCATATGGTGGTATGCCTCTACACACATGTGTGCCCAAGATAGTTGGTTTTAAAGGGCTCTAATTTAGACTTTAAAAATATGAATGCAAGCTGCAAACTGCCTTGAAGCAATGCGATGACCTGAAACTCATCCTTTTTCAACCCTGCCTTCTCTCCCTCAAAGTCTTCTGCACTCCTAAAGCTAGAAGTACATTCAGCCACAAATATTTAGGAAAATTAGGGAAGGGATAAGGCTGGTATTTGGCTAAATGAATCTGAAACTCTAGGAAGACCCAAAGGGATGAGATTTGAAGAGTGCCTTGGTTAATAACCTGTAATCTCCTTTGTCTGAGATAGACATTCACATTCTCTAAGATGTCTGTTTCAACATAGTTAGCTTGCAGTATAGATTCCTACGCCCACCAATCTGAAAGATAATTTATGCCTGGCTCCCTGAAGGGATTGTTTTAGCAACTCTAGGCTTGAAACAAGGCAAACATGGACTTTTTGGGTAATGCCTGGAATTAAATTCTGACCTCAGTATTACCACCAATTCCAATGAACATTAGTAAATAGTTTCCCAAATGCACCACTTTCAAAGTTATTAAAAATAATAAAAATAAATCTCTATCTCAGTCCCTTTTACCCAACGTTAGTTGGTAAAAAATATACTTTATCTGAGAATTTTGTGAAATTCTCTGCTTGATTTTAGCACTGCTGAATGCTAGAAATTAGGACATAATTTAGCAATCATTTGCTTTTTTTCATGTAGTTTTGCTTTTCATAATCTGAGGCTTAGGGAAAAGACCTAGTGTGTATGTGAATCATTTGGAAGGAAAAGATACAAATGGACAAATGGCAGGCCTGAAGAAAAGGAGACTGATAAAGAAAGGAATGTCTAACCACAGAGATCTCCTTAATTTGGAAATCTGAATAAACGGTGATGTTAAATTGCCATCTTTCAATGGCAACTAAAAACTACTACTAACCTCAGAGTTCTTACATTTTTTAAATGACAGAAGCACAGAGTTTATTTGGTGATGGATTATCATAATTTAGTATTTTAAAAGCTAGCAAAGACGTAATTTCTTGTCATCAAAGAAATTTACATCTGAAAAAGGCAGATGTCTTTAAAGTGCTTTAGACAAACCACACAATATTTCCTATTTGGGATAAATAGCCTTTGAGGTTTTTGTGCAGTATAATTAATGCATGTGTACATATGTATATATACACAGATGCATGCATATGTATTATACACATGGCTTATTTAAGCAAGCACATTGATTAGATCGACAGCTTTTTATCATAATCTGGGGAAGCTTTTTCCACCCATAGTTTATATTAATTAGTAATTAGTTAATTGGTTTAGCAATCTGTTATTGAACTGTGTCCTCCCCCAAAAGATATGTTAAAGTCCTAACCTCCAGTATCTGTGAATGTAGCATTATTTGGAAATAGAGTCTTTGCAGATGTAATCAAGTTAAGATGAGGCCATTAGGATGGGCTCTAATCCAATATGATTGGTGTCCTTATAAAAGGAAAATGTCATGTGCAAATAGAGACATGCAGGGGGAATGCCATGTGACAACGAAGGCAGAGATTAGAGTGATGTAGCTGCAAGCCACAGTATGCCAAGGACTGATGGTCACCAAAGCAAGGGAAGATTCTGTATAGAATCTGAGAGGAAGCACAGCCCTGTCAAAACCTTGATTTCAGACCCCCAGCCTCTAGAAGTACGACAGGATAAATTTCTGTTGTTCTAAGGCACCAGGCTAGCATTAGTTATAGAAACCCTAGGAAATGAGTATGCCATCTAATTGGTCATTCAACAAATATTTCTTGAGCTCTTTTTGTGAACTTGAGATTGTGCTAGCTGCCAGAGTTACAACGTTGAGTTATATGGATGATGACTGTGCTCTTATGGAGGAAAAACAATAGGATAAAACATGATCCAGAGGCAGAACCGACTATTGTGGGAGCATAAATCAGAGGCTGCTAATAAAGGGCCATGGACGCATTCCCACTGTAAGTGACTTTGTGCTGAAATTTGCAGGATGAGTAGGAGTTAGCCTAGAAAGGAATGGGGGAAGCTTGTTTCAGACAGAGAAAACCACATGGCCAAGCTCTGAAAAGCAAAAGAGAAGACTTGAACAGTCAATGAACTGTTATCCTAACAGAAGAAAGATACCAATGGTCAGAGATGAAAGGCACAGATTGGGAAGGCTTTGACAGCTTCTTAAGGAATTGTGATTTTTATTCTGTGGGAGGGAGAAGATATTTAGGATTTTTTTTAAAAAAGACGTTGATATGATCAGATTTGCAATGAGAAAAACTATGCTGGCTGCAATGTGGAAAATGGATCGGAAAGTGAGAAAGACTAAACATGGGCAGCCTGCACCTTGGGGAAGCTGATAGAATTCAACAAGCATTCTGCTATGGATTTACCATTGTTTCAATTCCCAAGGACTTTCACATGTAATTTTATGTGAAACTTCCACCAAACTGAAGAGGAAAGTAGACCAGAGATGATTCCCCAGTTTACCTAGTCAAGAACTGTGACACAACAAAATAAAGCAAATTGCCAGGAATCACACAGCTGGTTGACAATGAAACTGGAACTGCAAATGTGTCCTGTTAACTTCCTGCCACGTGTGCACTCCATTATGTAGCAATGCACATTGCCCACTAATTAAAATTTTACTGCCATCAGGGGGAAGGCATCACTGCATTAAGGCAGGATAATGCACTGGAAAGCTCAATCTCGAACAGCTGGAGTAGAGGGCCTGCTGGGACTCTTCTTTTTCTCCACAAGCACACATGTGTACAGCTCCACCAAGTGGAAGAAAACACCTCATGTTAGTTCCCAGGCTCAGGGAGGAAGAAACCTCATTTTCTTCAGTCAAAAATGTTGCAGCCAAAAATGTTCAGCCAAATAAGTTGCAGGGCAGGGATTGGAGAATAATAATAATCTTATAGTGTCATGACATTTGACTATATTAGTATAAAGTATATGTACTTTATTAGATGAACCATCCAGAATTGCTGGAGGAGGAGAAGAGGAGGGGGATGTTTTTGTTTTGTTTTTAAGAAATAGGGTCTAAAACTATGTTGCTCAGGCTAGAGTACAGTGGCTATTTACCTGTGTTATCATGGCACACTACAGCCTTAAACTCTGGGCTCAAGTGATCCTTTTACCGCAGCTTCCCAAGTAGCTGGAATGGAGAGGGTATGTACTTAAAGCATGAATCACCATCCCACTGATGGTGTTGTTAGCTCTAGATATAGCCACTAAGCAAGAAAAGAGTGTCTTCCTGCTTTCAACCTAATCAGAGTTCATGTACTTGTGCACAAATGGGAAGATTAGGAGCTACAGGAGCCTTCATCCTCTGCTAAGAAAGACTGTATTTATAATGCAGTCTTCCCTCTAGGGGAGACCAAGATCTCCTCATTTTTGTGAGTTTGTAAACACACACACACACACACACACACACACACACACACACACATATACACATACATTCCACCCAAAAGAGTGGAGTTCAAAAATGGACGAAGGACCAACAATTTATGAAAGGGGCTAAACTATTTGTGAGTATTTTCTTTCCTCCCCAGGTTCATGGTGTGATAAGCAAGGTCTGTAATCAATCTTCTCTTGGAAGGTCTTTTGGAAGATCATGTAGCTTTACTGCTGTGGCTACAGTATAGGAAGGTATAGAGGGCTCAGATTAGGCTAACACTGCTGTAAGCCCTTTGTTTCCATGGTTTTTGGTGCAGTTTAAGAGGTAAAATCCAGAAGGCCAAGTTCAAAATGTTAACCTAGGAAGAAAGTTCTAAAACACAGGTTAGCCACTTGTCCTACATTCCAGGCTTTCAGCTAAAGAGTTAAAGGAAACATAAATAGAGCTTATATGGTCTTGTTCTGCTCTCTGGGATAGGAAAGTACATACATACAGACTGGAGACTGAACCCAACTACATTCATACACATTGGAGACTGAACCCAATTAGTCATAAACTTCTCGTCGAACTGAAGTGTCCCCACTGGGCATGTCTTGGTGATCTAACAGGAGATGGCTGGTGGAGGATTTGAAGATATGGGACATAGTCCATCTCTTCCTTAGAGCTCTTCCCCCCACATCAGTTGAGAAGCTCTTCTACAGCTGTTTGTTAATTAAGGAGAAGCAGTGGAAGCTGGCAATGCACAGCTAAGACTCTAGGATGTTGGAAATACACTAATTTGTATTTGGCAGAGAGAAAATTGAAAAGCTAAACATCTTACTGAAAACAACAATCAGTATGTGATGGAAAATTAGGCTCCTTCTCCAAGTCTTCAGCTTCAAGAATCAGTGCCACCATGGACTGGGTCATTGTTTGCATTAATGAAGGGCTTTAGATGAGCTTATGTCATCACTTGGATAGAGACAGCCAGGGCAAGTCTCACCTATACAGCACACACTCGCTTATTCCTGGGGAAGAGCTTTTTGTGGAAAGTACTGTCATTTGGATGAGAAGAAAGCTGTAAACCCCAACAGCTGTGACAATGAATGATCCCTTGGTACTCTTGGGGAGGTAAGGAGACATTAACCTTGTATTGCAGCCAAATTTCATTGTATTGTGTCCTTGTTTCTTAAATCTGTTCTCTCTGCCCCAAACACGATCTATTGGACATTACATACTATTTGTTTTCCATCCCCTAAAGTCAAGACATTGTTGTTGCCTAGTAGCATCTTAAGGTAGATTAAGTGGTTACACATTCTATCATACTATCTCAACAGGATGAGGTGGTGGGAAGGGGGGTACTAATTCGTTAATAGCCATTATCTTTTGCAATACCCAGAGCAATGGTATTAAATCTACAAACCCTCTTGAGTTTGTTTCTCAGCATTTTCTTCATTCACCCAATAAACTGTTGTGGAGTAACTGGAAAGACACAAAGATGAACACTGCATGGCCCCTGTCTTGGAGTCTGCAGTCCAGTGAAGGCATGCATGTGAAGAATTAGAAAGGGCTATAATAGAAGTATATCCAGGTCATGACGGAAGCATAGAGAAAGATGGATCACATCTTCCCAACAAATGGTGAATTCAACATTCATACTAAATAGAATTCCCTAATCAATGAATCACAAAATATTTATGGAGCCCCAAAATCATATTGTGACAAGATTTTTCAAAAAAATGTAGAAACTAATTATACTACAATCACATGTCAGGAAGGTATGTTGGTGAAGAGAAAACAGAGCAACAGTTATAAAAAGGAGATCCTTCTCATCAAAAGACTTGGGGAAATGATAATATGTGTGCAGGCAGAAACAAGAGGTAGTGATGGAGTGAGTGGGAAAGTCCTCCATCAAGGAAGCAATTAAATAAGAATCAACAAACAGGTAAATAAGATAGGTAGAAGCAGGGAAGCTGGATTGGATCAGATTATCAGGCTGTTTAATGTCAGACTAAGGAGTTTGCACTTGATTTGTCATGGTAAATTGTTGCAGATTTTTGAGTAGGACAGTGATACCAACTCTAGACAGCAGTTGGATTAAATAACTTTTATGATCTATGCATAATTAATAAGTAGATTAAAGAAGTGATTCCTAAAGACTGAGATTTGAAGCAGCAATGACTCAGGGAAAGATAACTCAGCAATTCAAGTCTACAGAGATAAAAGCCAAGTAAGCATAATAGTAAAGAGGGCTTGAGAATCAAATCAACCTGTTATGTGACCTCTGCCAAGTGATGAAAACTAAATTTTTCTGTCTGGCTTCATGTTGCTATAACACAATACCATAGACTGGGTAATTACAAATAATATACGTTTATTTCTCACAGTTCTGAGGCTAAGAAGTTGAAGATCAGGGTACCAGCAGGTTTGGTGTCTGATGAGGGCCTTCTTGCTGTGTTCTCACATGGTAGAAGGTGAAAATGCTATGTCCTGACATGTTGGAAGGTGGACAGGCAGAAAGGGCCTAAGTTAGTTTTCTCCAGCCCTTTCATGGGCCCCTAATCCAGTCATGAAGGTTGGTCACCCAAAAAGGCCCCACCTCTTAATACTGCCAAATGGGGATTTAGTTTCAACATAATTTTGGAAGGGGCATATTCAACCCCTAGTAGTGTCTATTTGTTCATGTGTATAATGAGGTTAATAATAGAGCTGATATCATAGGTTATTAAGAGAATTAATTGAGGCAATGCAGGTAAAGCACTTTGCTTGTCCAGCACATGGTGAACACTCAAGAAATACTAACTACTTTTGTTGTGATAACTTTTGTTGCCTTTGGAACACTGAGGGAGGGTTTGGAGAAGTTTACTGGAAAGGAAAAGTTAATAGGATGGGGGACATTGGAAATAGGGGTACAAATTCACATTATAGATACAGTGAATGGCCTGGTACATCAAAATGATGTAGGGAGCACAACTGGTTGTCAGTGGAGTCCTGGACAAGTACTACTCCAATATACCTTCCTGACATATGATTGTATCATAACTTAGTTTCTATATTTAAAAAAAATCTTGTCACAATATGATTTTGGGGCTCTATAAATATTTTGTGATTTATTGATTAGGGGATTCTATTCAGTTTGCATGTTGAGTTCACCATTTCTTGGGAAGATGTGATCCCTCTTTGTCCTCAGTGAAGTCCTCAGACTTCAACAGAGTGTCAGGGTTGGAGAATCTTCTGTGAGAGCACCAAGTATACTGGATGCTTACCAGGAAGTAGCAATTAATTGCATGGAAATATCAGAACATTGTTTTTGGCTCTGGGGATTCGATTCGTCATTGTTAAAACTTGGTGCATGGCTAAAGAATGCTTTGAAAGGAGGAAAAGTAACGAAGGAATAAAATGGAAGAGCTTTGAAGTTAAAGTATTACCAGGTTCCCTGGCTTCCACTAAATTCGTTGCCACATGTCATTTATGCAAACTTTCGTTATATCCAAGTTTTTATTATGGAAAGTTTCTGAAACAAAGGGAAAAGAGAGAAAACGAATTTAAGTGATCCAACTTCTCTACATAAATAATTTCATTTTTTTAAGTTTCAGGATGTTTCACAGGTTATTGCATTGAGAACAAAAGAAATAAATTTCCACTACTTTATTTTACCAGTCAATAATCAAACTTCCCCCTTGAGTTCAACTCTGAGAAGGTAGTAATTCACTTGTCTCTTTAACAGCATGGCTCTGAATAACTGTAAGAATTCAGAATTAGTATGAATGCATTTTCTTTAGCTAGTAGCAAAGTAGCAAAGAGACCAAAAAGAATAAAATTTTGCCAGAGGGTACTTTTCCCAAAGAAACATTGACTTAATAAATTATGAATTAATTTAAAAAATATAATTTCTAGAATAAATTATAAGATAGAATTAAAAAGTACATATTTATATATCATATTATTATGATATATAAATGTATAATGAATATTTTTATATTATTATATATAAGTATACAATAATATTGAAATATGTTAAGATTTGGGATAATTGTAATAGTCTGTTCTCACACTGCTAATGAAGACATACCCAAGACTGGGTAATTTATAAAGGAAAGAGGTTTAATGGACTCACAGTTCTACACGGCTAGGGAGTCCTCAAAATCATGGTGGAAGGCAAATGAGGAGTAAAGTCACGTCTTATATGGTGGCAGGCAAGACAGAACTTGTGTGGGGGAACTCCCCTTTATAAAATCACCAGATCTCATGAGACTTACTATCACAAGATCAGCAGGGGAAAGACCTGCCCCCATTATTCAATTACTTCCCATTGGGTTCCTCCCATGACAAATGGGAATTATGGGAGCTACAGTTCAAGATGAGATTTGGGTGGGGACACAGCCAACCCCTATCAATAACTATACAAGAACACATGGTGAAGTAGAGAAAAGCTTATGCCCACGTATAGAATCACTGTGAATTTGCTCATTACAAATGTACATTGATCTAGGTGCATTCTCATGGGGACTTCAATACCATAAATAGCATTGTAGTGTCTAGCATGATTTTCTAAAGTGGAAAATAACTCTTAAAAAAGTTCTTAACCAAATAAAACAACAATCTTCTTTCAATATATACAGCAATTTCACACACCCTTGGAAAATTTAGTGTATTAAAACCATGAAAATTTTGTGTGTATTTATCCGTAAATGGAGTTATAATTGAGTTCAATCATTATGAATAGGATTTTCACCCATTTGAATATTTTGGGGGAGACTACATTGTCATGAGGGATACCAAAAAGAAAAAGAAACGGAGATCCTAACTCTGCCATCTAAATAGCTATTACAGTACCTCTTAATATTGTGACTACCAAAAACCCACGACAAATTCCCAAAGACCCCCGTTTGGGAGCTGTCCCACCCCTACTGAGAACCAGTAGCTTAGAGCAAGAGAGCAGACAATATGCTTTGAGTTGGCCTCTGGTATTTGGCCTGTTGTTTTTTTCCCCCGTAACTATTTATATTTGTTTTTGTGAAATTAAGAACAACTTTTGGAATTTATTTCCACATGCTGAGTTTAAGAGTACTAAGAAGAGCTCTTAAAACACAGCTCACCTACTTAGAATCAACTTCCCCAAATCTTTGGTTAATCTTACCTATTGGATATTCTGTTTTTAAAAGAAAAAGATAAACCAATAAGATATACTCTAATAAAGGAAATAATTAGCAAGAAACTTCCCTGGCCTATAGAGGAACAACGTTTTTCATGATTTTAATGCACTTTGAATTGTTTTGAATGTAAATGAAGATTTTTGCTAAGTCCCCTTTTCTCTGTCTCTATTTTTATTTTGACAAAATTAAATGTTTAGAATGATAATGTCAAAACACTCTATGCCAGGAATTCTTAACGTTGAGGTCTATTGCCAGGGCCTCAAATGTGGGCTGCAGGGATCTATAAATTTATGCAGAATTCTCCTTCTCTCTCTCTCATTTCTGAGAAGATTATCCATAGTTCTTATTATGGTTTCAAAATAGTTTGTTTCAAAAATATAAAACAAACAAACGAAACAATGCTCCAGAATTTTCAGCTATCGAGAATTAGGTTTAACCCAATGTTTTTCTTAATAAAGAAGAAAATGGCTCAGTAGTCTTTTGAATGATTTTTCAACACAAAAGTTAAATGAAATACGGAATTCAGAGTGACATTCAATAAAGCAGAAAATTAACGGGAACACACCAGGAAATTGAGGTTTTCTGATGTGCCTTACAAAGGTAAAGTTAACACACACACACACACACACACACACACACACGATTTCCCAGGTAAATGATCAGCCTACATGGATTCCCAAGGAAATGCCTGGCAACAAATCAACACTTAAGCCCCAGTGTTTTTTATGCACTCATAGTGAAGCTGTTGTTGGTTGCTGTTAAGTTAAAAATGCGTTAACTTTATATACACACTGAACTGAGTGGAAACAAAACAAAACAAAACAAAAACCTTAACTGTGAACACAATTTTCCTTGCTGTTTCTCAATCATTTTTCCTTTCTACTGAAAAGACTATGCAATGACTAACATGCTTTGCCTATTTTTATGCAACAATGGGTTAAGCCAAGGTGTGCATCATCAGTGCAGTTATAACCACTGCATCCCTTCTATGATAATGAATGGGTATGAGAAGCTAACTGACCAGCATCTGCAGTTGTGTAATAAGTCAGATCTCAGCAGGCTAAGTGGGTGTGGAGCCTGAATGTTGTTTGCCTACATGTCTTCCAAATGGAACTCCCCTCTTGCAGAGTTTATACCATGCCCTACTTGAGAAGGAACATTCAAAAAGGGACACTGTGCTAGAGACAATGAGATTGCCTACAACATTTCTATCTCTCAACAAAATTAGCCTTGTTTTGTTGTGAGATGGACAATCTGTGACTCTGACTTGCCTGGTTAGGCAGCTGACAACCAACATTTGTCCCTGGTCTCCGGTAATACGGCAGGAAGTCAATTTCTTCGCTTATGACACACCCCAAATCCACAGGATCCTTGGGAGAATAAGCTGAGCTTCAGCACTATAATCAGAAAAAAAAAAAAAAAAAAAAAAACTGCTTTCTAGAGATTCCGAATTGCTAGCTACTACTGTTCAGTTTTAACATTTGAAGAAAGAAAGGTGATTGCAGTCCAGCAAAAATGACTAAAAGTGCTCCATATGGAAATCTATTTGGGGAGAGAAGGGAAATCATCAGTGTGCAAGGAGATTTCACAGACTTTTAGCATTTTATTTAATCCTAACAATTCTGAAAGTAGGACTACCATTCTTCCAAAATTACTGATGCTGAATTTGAGCCTCAGATAGACGATACCACTAGTAAGTGGTCTAACAGGTATTTTTATCCAGGACTGTCGAATGATTCCAAAACTGATATTCTTTCATTTTACTAGTATTATTTTTTTAAATGGCATGAAGTATACATTTGAAAAATTTCTAATATAAATGTAGAAATCTAAGACACATTTCTTTTGAAATGTTTTCATAATACTAAGGCATTTATATTTTAAACAGTGGGACAACTAGAATAAGCACACGTTGATTGCTAGAATGGAATAAGTAACAAGGAATAGAATTTTTAGAGAAACTAATTTACTTCTTAGAACAACTCTATGATTGAAGATTATTTTAAAGCTGAGAAAACTGAGACTTGGAGAGATTTAGTAAATTGTCCAAGGTCTTATCACTAGAAAGTAACAAGTATAGGACTTTAACCCAGGTTGCCAACTTGTCATCCATGACATCATGCTAATCGATTGTATTTTTCAGAGGAAGCTAACTGCTAGAACTAATAGATCAAAAACTTTCAAATGGATCAATTACAGCAGAAGCTTATTTTTTGTGGTCACATTTTTTTTTTTTTTGCTAGGTGGGAAAACAGATTGTTAGGATAGTTTTCCTTCATATAATTATTCTAGAATTCAGGGTGAGCAAGCCTTGTCCATCTTTGACATATGGCCTTCCAGTTGTCCTGGGTGTCATTTCCAATTCATCTAGCTGGAGGGGAAAGGGAATGGAGGAGCTCATGTCCATGGGAAGTTTTCACAGGCCAAGCCTGGAGGTGGTATACAACAGATCTTCTCACATTGCCTTTACTAGACCTTAGTCATATGGTAACACCTAAGAGAAGATAAGAAATATAGTTTAAACATGAGCCCAAGAAAGACTTGGTTTGGGTGAAGAAACTAGAGTCTCTGCCACACTGACTTAGAAGATGGATTGCCTTTAAAGTTAGAAAAGAATAGGTCCAGGAATGGTGGAAACTACTAGAAATTTTCTGGAAAGGCATTGCAACTGTGTGTATTAGTTAAGAACCCAGGCTATGGAATTAGGTAGCATGGTATCAAAACCAAAAGCCACTAGTTACTACATGACTTTAGTTTTATCCTCTCTGTATGTTACTTTTCTCATTATTAAAATGAAGACAGAAGTACCTATTTCATGGGTGGTAGGTAGGATTTCATGAGGTAAAAGCACAGCAGAGAAAGCTAATTGCCTTGTAATATTCATTCTTTCCTTCTACCTATTAAATAATGGAACTTTCTGTGTTTCAGGAGAACAAATGTTCCCCAGTAAGAGACTATTTCTTGGACTTCCTTGTAAGCTGGGTATGGCCATGTCAGTAAATAGACAATGTACTCAGTTGGACAATGAACTATGAGCATAATCCAGACCAGATTCTTAACAAGAAGCTGTTTGCCCTTTATTTTCTCCTTTATCAGGGATGTCTCTTTGGTCTGTTTTCTCAGGGATGTCTCTTTGGTTTCTTTTCTTAGGGATGGGACCAGATGAGGTACAAGGAGCTGGTTTCAACCTATGGAGAAAGAAACACTTTGAAGGATGGTGAAACAACACCACAGATGCCTGGTGCCCTGATGCCTGGATGACCCAGTCAAAGATTGCTGCCCTAAGTTGCTACACTGCTCACCATTTTAGACTTTCATGTGAGAGAGAAATAACCAATCTTGTTTAAAGCAGTCATTTTAGTCTCTGTTAAAGTACCCAAATAAATACCTAGCTATTACAACCTCTAACGTACCTCTAACAGTTCCTGGCACATAGGAAATGCCCAAGAAATAATCGGTACTGTCTTAGTGCATTTGTGTTGCTATAAAAGAATACCTGAGGCTCAGTTACTCATAAAGAAAAGAGGTTTATTTGGCTCATGGTTCTACAGAATGTAGAAGCAGCAATGATCTGGCATCTGCATCTGTGAAGGCCTCAGGCTGTTTGCACTCATGGTAGAAGGTGAAGGGGAGCTGCTGTGTGCAGAGATCACATGGAGAGAGAGGAAGCAAGAGAGAGAGGGGGAAGAGGAACCAGGCTCTTTTTAACAACCAGCTCTGAGGGGAGTTGGGGGACAACTCTCACAGAAACTAGTAGAGCAACAAGTCACTCAGTTCCTACCCACCCAGGGAGGGCATTAGTCTATTCATGAAGGATCTGCCCCCATGATGCAAACATCTCCCATTAAGCCTACCTCCAATGCTAGGGATCAAAGTTCAGCAAGAGATTTGCAGGAGTCTAACAAACCATAGCAATTACTATCAATATTTCATAAGGCTAGTATTTTCTAGAGTCAATTTCTCAAGTGTATGAAAAGGAAAGAAGAGGTAACAATTCCCAGAATAAAAGCAGGGATTTGAGTAATAGGGTAAAATGATTTTGAGAAATACTGAATTAAAAGTAAATGAATTTCTCTACTACAGGATTTCTTGGTGTTAAATCTGTTAATACTAATGATTGTTCCCAAGGAAAAAGAATGTGCAAGGTTTCCTAAACTTATTAGACCATGGCACTTTTTTTCCAAAAGCATATTGGTGAGAGAGTAATCTGTGGATACACTTTGGGGAAATATTTCACTAGAGAATGAATTATAAAAATTGTCAAAGAACCAGGTTAAGATTATTCCATAGGAACGCCTTATACTTTTGTATAATTTATGTTATTATAATTATAAACCATGCTTCTACATTCTTCATACTGTTTTTAAAACAAATATTGTGAATCAGTAGCTATAACTTTCTGAGTTAATAATGAATTTCAAAGTCAAGTAATTTATTTATCCTAGGTAACCATAGAGAAAGAGAATCAGAAATGGAGAAAGACAAAGGAAACCAGCGGGGTGGGTTCAATTCATGGCTACCCTGATGTTGATGGAGGGCATTTCTGAGACCTTGATATACTTTTGTATCTAAACCACTCTAAGCTGATGAAATAATAAGTATATGTTTGGAAATAATGCATGGAAAGTAAATTTGACAACAACCAAACCACAATATGAAAAGAAGCATGGATTCAACTGTGGCTAACACGTCATGCTGACCACAGTCTTTTTTTTTTTTTTTTTTTTTTGAGACAGAGTCTCGCTCTGTCGCCCAGGCTGGAGTGCAGTGGCCGGATCTCAGCTCACTGCAAGCTCCGCCTCCCGGGTTCACGCCATTCTCCTGCCTCAGCCTCCAGAGTAGCTGGGACTACAGGCGCCCGCCACCTCGCCCGGCTAGTTTTTTGTATTTTTTAGTAGAGACGGGGTTTCACCGGGTTAGCCAGGATGGTCTCGATCTCCTGACCTTGTGATCCGCCCGTCTCGGCCTCCCAAAGTGCTGGGATTACAGGCTTGAGCCACCGCGCCCGGCCCACAGTCTTTTATTAATAACAAATATCAGTGTGAAATAGTCATATGACTACATATCTCCCTTTGAAACATTCTTGTAGATAAATACTATAGTTGGATGATTTCACAGGTTATTCTGAGTCCACAGTGTTTAGCTAGGATTTCATTTTTTCGTTGTTGTTGTTTGTGTGTGTTTTGAGACAGTGTCTCGCTCTGTTGCCTAGGCTGGAGTGCAATGGCATCATCACGGCTCATTGCAGCCTGGACCTCCTGGGCTTAAGTAATCCTCCCACTTCAGCCTCCTGAGTAGCTAGGACTACAGGCATATACCACCACACCTGGCTAATTTTTTTTTTTTTTTTTTTTTTTTTTTTTTGTAGAGACAGGGTCTCTATATTGGTTGGTTTCAAACTCCTGGGCTCTAACAATCCTCCTACCTCGGCATCTCAAAGGGTTGAGATTATAGGCACAAACCACTGCACCTGGCCTGGAATTCATCTTTAAGAGATAAAAATGACAAAACCTCAAACTATAGAATGAATTACAAAATACGGTTCCATTAATTTGGATGAAGTAGCCAGCTATAGAAGCATGCTTTAACTTTCTCTCTTATCATATTAATACAAATTGGAGGAAAGAAAACAGGAATTAAAAGATCCTTACTTAACATTGTAAGATAGGTTTATGTTTTTATGGGCCAGCTGTTAGAAGGGAAACACAAAAGATTCCCTCTGACAGGCACTTATGAGGAACATACTAACAGTTGAATGAAGGTGAGCCAATTAAACCACTTACTCTTGCCTAATAGAGTTCTTTAGCGTCCAAGCACCTGGCTTGGAGTAAACATTTACTTTTTGCAGCATGATATTTAATCAGCTCATCAGGTGGTGAAGAGCTCCATCCAGGAGGGAGTTTCTCTCTGACCTTACACTTCTCTTAATTGGAAACATCGTTTAGTGCTGTAGCCCCTCTCCTTCCTTAAGTGTCTGCTCTGCTTAGACCAATCTCACTTTTTAATTCAGCACTGCTTTACGGATGGGTGTGACAATTTAGGGATTTAGGAAGCTTCCCAGAGTTTCTCCCCAAGTGCTGAAAGACAAAAGGCAGTTTTAGGTGGTACAGGAGGAAAAAAAGGTGGGAGACAGAGACTCAGCAGCTAAACATGGGGCCCTTTCAGCCTTAATTAGGAAGTGGAGGAATAAAAAAATATCCCCATTGGAGTTGTTTGGAAAAGTAGAAACTGATGTGTTTGAAATATTTAGGACAACAGAATACATTAATATCATCCTTCTGAACACTAAAGCTCTAAATGGGAGGTGGCACTAAAACTTGAAAATATCTCAAGCAATAACCTTATATTACAGATGAAAAGAGGAGATTGCAGTAGGGTTGATTTGCCCTACCAGTCAGATTGGTTAATGATCAAATTAGAATGCAAGCCCTCTGGCTCCCAGTCTGGGTAGAGGTTAAGAGCATTGAGTTGGCAGCCACACTATTTTGTTTGAATTTGGGCTATATGATTAATAAACTGTGCAGATTCAAGCAAATTATTTGCCTTCTCTATCTGTTTCCTCAGCTGGAAATGAGAACAATAATAGTATACACCTCGTAGGGATGTTGTGAGGATTAAGTAAATTTATATGTATAAAGTACTCAATATAGCATCTGGGACAACGTAAAGTACCCTTGAACAACATGGGTTTGAACTGCATGGGTCCACTTATATGCAGATTTTCTTCCACCTTTGCCATCCTTGAGACAGCAAGACTACTCCATTCCCTTCCTCCTCCTCCTCAGCTACTCAACCTGAAGACAATGACAACAAGGAAGACTTTATGATGATCCATTTCCACTTCTTAATGAATAGTAAATATATTTCCCTTTTTTGTGATTTTCTTAATAACATTTTATTTTCCAACTTACTTTATTGTAATAATATAGTATAATATATATATACACAACATATGCGTTAAAAGACTGTTATCAGTAAGATTTCTGGCCAATGACAGGCTATTAGTAGTTAAGGCTTTGGGGCGTCGAAAGTTATCTACACAGCTGGGGAGGCCAAGGGGAAGTCAGGAGTTTGAGATCAGCCTGGCCAATGTGATGAAACTCCATCTCTACTAAAAATACAAAAATTAGCCAGGCATGGTGGCACATGCCTATCATTCCAGCTACTTGGGAGGCTGAGGCAGGAGAATCTCTTTAACCTGGGAGGCAAAGGTTGCAGTGAGCCAAGATCGTGCCACTGCACTCAAGCCTGGACGACAGAGCAAGACTCCGTCTAAAAAAAAAAAAAAAAAAAAAGTTATTTACAGATTTTTGACTGTACGGGTGGTTGCCACCCCTCATGCCTGCATTATTCAAGAGCCTGCTGTATAAGGGTACTATGTAAGTGTTATCAATTTCTGTTCTTTTTCTCTGTCACCTGGCTTTGGTTAAACTCTGTCCTCTGCAGTAGTAGAAATAGACATAAGTCTTGTCACTATAGATGCTCAAAACCAGCACCAGTATGAGTGAGCCCACTGTGCTATCAAACCGTCATGAGACAGCTTGCAAGGGCTACCTTCAGCTCCAGGGAGAGTTCTGGGCTCTCTGAGCAGAGAAATCCATATGACCTATAGCTCTTTGTTGTTCCTCAGCTCTATCATTCTTCAGAGTTGAATGGATTCAAGTTGAGCTTCCTTACCTGATGAAATAGATAAGAAGTAGCCAAGGGACTAAAAATTATTCTGCTCTTCCTTTTCCCATGTGAGGCCAGCAACACAGAGCTACCAGCACCCATTACAACTGGGGTGGCTACGGGCTCATAAAGTCACTTGTGATTTTTTTTTTTTTTTTTTTTTTTTTTTTTAGTTCTTCCATCAGCAGGTGCTGAAAGGCTGATAAACATTTGTCATTTACCAATCTCATGGCCATCTGGAGACACAGTTATCTCTGCAGAGCTTTTTGGTACTTTTGAAAAAAGAGGAATGCCAGAGGTTGCACTCTTACTAATGCACAGATTGGGAAGCTGCTTTATCTCATCACTTCCTCCCAGCCCCACTTTCCTGGGTGAGACCTGACCATTTTAAAGCATTTAGCTGCAGGAGAAAGATGTCGCAGGGACAGATTTGCTATGACTCACAGAAAAATAAAATGTTATTTTAAAACTGTTTCTTTACTTTGAACCTGGCTGGCTTCTCTTTCAGCCAAGGTTGGTGACTCAAGCTGGGCCTGTCTAGGTGTAAACAAACAAATGTAAGTATATGCTTTGGCCATTTTAGTACAAGTTGGCTCAACTACATGATACTATTCTAATGAGCTAAAGTGAGTTGGAATGGTACTCTTTGGGCTGTCTGACTGCCTTTTGTTTAAATGACATGGTCTTGGATGGCAACAAGAGTTTCTACAATTTATTGAGTGCTAATTATGTACCAGAAATCCCACTGGCCTTTCTTTCTCCCACCTGCTAGAAAGTAATACATTTTTACAGCATGAACTGGTACACATCACACATACACACAGAGACAACTAAAAGCTTTGTGAAATCATATGTAGCCTTAATACATGCAATGCACTACCATGTTTTCTTATTCTGCTCTAAGTTATTCTGTGTTCTAAACTATTGGTCTTGACCCATCAAATTTGATTTTATTACCCACAAATGAATTGCAATGTGCAGTTAAAACCACTGCCTTAGACAAATTTGCTCCTTGTAATAACCTTTCAGGGTAGACACTTGTATCAGATTCTATGCAGAAAAGAGAATAGTTAATAAGGGGTACTAGTTAAAGAGGCTTGGAAGAGCTGAAATGCCCCATAGGGAACAGGGAGGTAGTCAAGATATCGGCTATATCAGGAAGCAGCTAGCACCTGTCAGGCTGGAGGAACCAAGGAAAATGGTGGTTTTAGAGCATGAGGAGCTGGACTGCCTGCAGGGAACTGACTAGCAGTGAGTGGGATCAGGAAAGGTATGACCCCAGAAGGCGGGCTGTCCTAGGCATGCTGGAACCGAAAGAGGAGAGCAGTTACTATTGGAGATATGTTTCAAAGGGAAATAGAGAGAGACAGGGGAAAGGAGAAAAGAGGGAAATAACTTGGCTTCCCTGTCCCTCTCACCCTCAGTCTTCTACCACTGCCTTCCATTGGCTAAATCTAGCTAGCAGCCAGTGCAAATGCCATTTTCAGGGATCCACTCTCTAAGATACAGAGATATAAAGGGAAAGATATCTGAGATCCAACAGCCAATCCACCTGCACAGTGGGGTCAGCTTCATGGGTGTGTGGCCTGCCCAGTGGTACAGTCCCCAGGCTCAGAAGGGCCCCACACCTATTTGATGCTCTGCCATTACTGTCTTAAAGTTCATGTTCTTTGAACAAAAGGGTTCCAATTTTCATTTAGTACTGGGCCTGCAAATTATGAAGCTGTTCCAGTACAAGGCATTGTTATTCCAATTGTACAGAATAGAATACTGTGGCTCAGAGAGTTTAAGTGCCTTATTGTGGATTTCAGAAAGAGGAAAATTTGAAACCAGCCTGGTGTATCTGAGGTCAAAGTCCATGGGTCCCTTTTATCCCCCAAACAGTACTGAAAAGCAGAGAGGAGAATTGTGCAGGTAAATCTTCTCCAGTTTATAGAGGGAGGGACTCATATTCTCCACCACTTCTACGAAGAAAATAATTCCTGCTATTCCCTTTTGGCCACTCCAGGCCACAAACAAACATTAACTCAGCCTTTAGGGGCTTGTTAAGAGTAGTGAAAAGGATGCAAATAGGATTTCTCCTGCACCTCCTGCTGAAGAAGCAGAGCAATTCACTATCAAGAATGCAACACTCGTTTTCTCTTAAAAATTTGCTTTGGAAGATGGATGCAAAGGAGGAAATAAGAAAATATATGGAGACTTGACTTCAACAGTCAATTCCCTTATCAACTCTTACTTCTAAATGAATGGAAGTTGCTGGTGCTGACTTCTGCCCATTCACAACAGCATCCAACTCATTTCCCTTGGTCCAATGTCCCAGCTTCAGACACAAGATTTTCCTGTAATGAAACCTTCATAGCCTCAATTTCTGGAATAATTCTGATTTTCCTAGCAATTAAATCGGGAATGAAGCAAAACCACTTGGCAGGAGTCATCTCAGAGGAAATATTAATGAATTCAAAGGAAGCCCTAATGCAATATTGTAAATTCTGTATCTGAATATTTCAGTAATCCTTTGCTGTTACATAGAGTTTCTCATAAGATCTGTCCCGTGTGCATTGCTTTTAACACTGGAGGCAGCAGTTTAATGCTGCAGCATTTGATACAACAATAAATTATTACTGTTTAACTTCATGTCACACAATGAAACATTGTTAGTTAGTCATCATTATTGCCACCATTTTTCCCCTTTCATTTCTTCATGATTTCTGGCAATCTGAGCACAAAATAACATTCAAAGTATCAGAGGCTCATAAACAGAGTAAGAAACCTCAAACTGACCTCGAAGATCAATTCTACACCAATTCCAGGCAGATAAGGAAGCGGAAACTGGTGTCTGGAGACATGCCTGGATAGAAGGGTAAACTTAGGCAAATCTTTTACCTCCATTTCCTGTTTTTTTCCTGAGATTAGCTCAATTTTCTCATTCCCCATGTGGATCTTCCTAAAAGTCTGCATTGGGTATTCACTTGACAAACCCTGTTTACTAGGTATCAGGCAGCAAAATACTGAGGACTCAAAGATGAATGCAAAATAGTCTATAAAGGCATGGAGTCTTGAGAAATATTGGACAACTGTCTCACAATGTGATTGCAATTCATATGTCCAAGCCTCACATGGAACAAGACAGAAGGGACTAGCAAGTCTGCTAGACAAGCAAAATGAAGATGTGATAGAGGGGAGGTGCCACTTGAATACTGATAACACAGACCAGAGCGTCATCCATACAATCATCATCATGAGTGGCAAAAAGATAGCTTGCAGCAAGTCCAGGCGCAGTGACTCATGCCTTTAGTAATCCTAGCACTTTGGGATGCCAAGGTGGGCTCATCACTTGAGGTCATGAGTTTGAGACTAGCCTGGGCAACATGGTGAAACCCCATCTCTACTAAAAACACAAAAATTCGCCAGAAATGCTGGTGGGCCCCTGTAATCCCAGCTACTTGGGAAGCTGAGGAATGAGAACCGGGAGGCAGAGGTTGCAGTGAGCCAAGAGCACACTGCAGCACTCCAGCCTGGGTGACAGAGTGAGACTCTGTCTCAAAAAGAAAAAGAAAGAAAAAAAATGATAGCTCAGCAAAATGATAGCTTATGGAAGAATATGAATCCTAAGCCTATTTGTCAAACCGTCACCTTCTGTTGTTAGGAGAAAGATGGTGTCGTATTCAGAACCACCCAGTCCCTTGGTAGGAAATGTAGCTTTACTTGAAAGTGTCTTCATTTCTGTACGTTTCACTTTCTAATGATAAGAATCTCCTTGAGGTAAGAATCTGAATCTTTGGACAGCAATGCTTCTGGGCTTTCGTATAATCAGGCAAGTTTGGGAAACCGCATCATTCTACTTCATCTGCATCTTATGAGATGGATTTTATACTTTTGGGTAGTGAATGTGGGGACTGTGTGGAAAGGGAAAGGTAATTGAGTACCATGATTGGGGATCCAGTCTTTGGTTCAGTCCCCAGATGGGGCAGTTCAAAAGGATCTGTCAAGTACATCATTCAACCTTAGATAAGTGACATAAACCAAGGAGACCCTATTTGATTCTATTGTAACAGAGCTTCAGACAGAAGGGAAGTTTAAAAGAAAAGCATGGCCTTGTTCAGGGTCATCGTGAGAAAAAGAAAGGGGAGATTCTCACCTTACATTCACCAGCACACAAAAGAGCAAAGATCTCTCTTAGAAGGTATTTCCTTTAAGAGATGAACCAGAAGAAAATAACTCATGATTTCAATCGCTCACTGAGTTCTTTCTTCCTCTGCTCACCTTCTTCAATGATCACCTTTAAAAAACACTGCTGGTTTCTCAGTTCTCCTTCCATTCTCCCCTCCTCTCCTTTCTTTTGACCCTATCTCTCAGCTCTTTCTTCTCTGACATTTTTTTCTAGCCTGTCCTTTGACTCTTGGGCCCTTAAAGTTCCTCAAGCATTTATCTTTGTGTTGACAATCATTTCACGCTCTCTCTCTCTCTCTCTCTCGTTTTCAAGATCCAAGAGTCTCACTTAGTTTTTTTTTTTCCTCCCACTTAGATAAATACACTCTTCATGATTTCTAGCAAGATTTTTTAAAAGTAACAATCAAATAGCTACCATTTATTCAGCACCTGTTTTATTCCAAACAATAGTATGGGGTTTGCAAATATTAGTTCCTTTAATCCTTACAATAGCTCTCTGACATAGAATTGTCAGTTCCATTGTACAGAGGAGAAAACCTAGACTCAGAAAAGTTGAATTTACCTAAAGTGCCATACCTAGAAAGTTAAAGAGATTTGGCCATGTCCGTATCCAAAGGAGCTCAGAGCTTTCTAGCAATCTAGTGGCTGAGACTGCAACTAACATACATAATAAAATATAAGATCGTTGTTCTTTATGATGTAATGATTTGCTGATTCTTTAAAAAAGGTCATATTATTAATATCCATGAATGATATTGGTCTCAATTACTCTTGAATTGAGGGGAACTTTCATTTTCCCCTTCAGCTTCCTGGTGTTGATGAGAAAGCTTTAGGGAACCTATCTCGGGAACACACACAGAACTATGACCTCCTAGATGTAATGCCTCACTTGTGTTTGACTTGATGATGATTCTTTTTTTTTTTTTTTTTTTTTTTTGAGACAGAGTCTCGCTCTGTCGCCCAGGCTGGAGTGCAGTGGCCGGATCGCAGCTCACTGCAAGCTCTGCCTCCCGGGTTCACGCCATTCTCCGGCCTCAGCCTCCCGAGTAGCTGGGACTACAGGCGCCCGCCACCATGCCCGGCTAGTTTCTTGTATTTTTTAGTAGAGACAGGGTTTCACCGTGTTAGCCAGGATGGTCTCGATCTCCTGACCTCGTGATCCGCCCGTCTCGGCCTCCCAAAGTGCTGGGATTACAGGCTTGAGCCACCACGCCTGGCCAATGATGATTCTAATCGTGGATTGTCACGAACTGAATGTGCGGTTCATTATGCAGTGCAACAACATAGCACTAGGAAAAAACAAAATACACGGATTCTCTTCTCAGTTTTACCACCTACCAACTGAGTGATGCTGGATCTGAATTTGCTTACTGGTAAAACCAAGGTTTTGGACAGATGGTCTCAAAAGTCTTGTCTAGTTCTCATAATATGTTTAATAAGCTTTTCCTGGACTCTCACAGTTTAGCTCAGGCAGCTAAACTGTGAACATGCCGAGCTAATCATGATCTATTGTCCCTCTATACTAACAGCGAAACTTGGTAACAAGGAGAATGAATGATATGTGTGCATGTAAGTGGGAAGATGTTTGAGGTACCACCACACTGCTCATATCATTGGGCCCTTGCCTTCCTAATGTAATTAGTAGAGAAATCACAAGCTTTTCTATTATCATGGCAATTGGCAGACACTTAAGTATCATTCTCACTCTGATTCATGGAGGATGTTTTAATTACCCCAACGATGTTGCAGTAGTAAGCTGTATTTAATAAGTTGCTAGTTAATAGATGTTGCATGACTATGTGATTAAACAAACATTATTGTCTTTTGCTGCATTGGTTTTTTATTGCTGCTTTGACAAATTATTACAAACTTAGTGCCTTAAAACAACATGAATTTATTATCTTACAGTTTTGCAGCAGTCTGAAACAGGTTGCACAGAGCTAAAATCAAGGTACTGTCAGGGCTGAACTGCCTTCTGAGGGCTTCAGGGTAGTATCTGATTATTTGCCATTTCCAGCTTCTAAAGGTTGGCCCCCTCCTTGGCTGCTGAAATTCAGACCTCCTTCTTCAAGGTCAGTGATGGTGTATTGAGTCCTGTTTGCATTATGTCACTCTCATTTCTCCTGTGTCACCCTCTTCCACTTGTAAGGAAACTTGTAATTACAAGGGGCCCACCTAGATCATCCAGGATTATCTCTCTATTTTAAGGTCAATTGATTAGTAATAATATGGTTTGATTATGCCCCCTCTTAAATTCAGGTGTTGCCAACCTAGTAGTTTTAAGAGATAGGGCCTTTAAGAGGTAATTAGGCCATGAGGGCTGCTCCCTCAGGAATGGAATTAAGGCATTTATAAAAGAGGCTTGGCAATGTTTGGTAGCTTGCTCTTTTGTTCTTCTGCCAGGTGAGAACATACTGTTCCTTTCCCCTCCCCTCTGAAGATGCAGTACTCACCAGATGATGGAACCTGCTGTCACTTTGATCTTGGACTTCCTAGGCTCCAGAACAGAAAATAAATTTCTGTTCCTTATAAATACCCAGTCTCAGGCATTTTGTTATAGCAGCACAAATGGACTAAAACAGTAACTTTAATTCTACCTGCAATGTTAATTGCCCTTAATAATGTCACAGAGCATACTGACGGGTTTCGGGGATAAGGGTATGGACTTCTTTGAGGATGGTCATGGTTCTGCCTACCACATTGCCAAGTTTTTACTCTGAGTTTCAATTTTTGATATGAATCTACATTCACCTATATATATATATATATATATATGTTCATATAGATATAATCTTAATACTTTATGAATATACAGTGTGATAATGTATTAGATATGGCATCAATCTCTATCAGAAGCTTTTACAAACTTGCAGTGTAAATAGACATTAACATGGGGTGAAGGATCATTCCTTTCATAGCTAATTAAGCCGATTTGATCAATAAGCTTTTTAAAAAGAAGTGCTTTTACATATTTCAAAAGAGCCTTCAGGTTGTCTTTACAGGAAAAAGATGCTGATATTTTTTAACACAGTAGGGTTAAGACCATCCTGGGACAACTCTGAAATTCATAAGATTTACTCTTTCACTAGAATATCAATCAACGGTCTACTAAAGACTACATATTTTACCAGTTACCTGCAAGAATTTCAGCATGTTACTTTGTGAATTTTTTAACATACCACTGAATGTGAACATAAATAAAACTAAGTAATATTGCTATTATTCAGGGTTATGAATAAGGAAACTAACAATAAAAAATCAAGAATGATTAACTCTAACTCTTAATGGCTTTAGAGCAGCTGGAGCCAAAAAATCAATTTACAAAAGTAAAAGAATGTCAGTATGCTTATTTTCCCTATGAAAATTCTATAGGAGTTTTGCTGGGTTTCCTATTGTTCTTGTCTTTCAAATGCCAAGTGAGAAATAGCTGTCATTTTTACCTTCGTTTCAGGTAAACTGAAAGCAAATGGAAAAATGGGAACAAAATGTCTAATAGTACTTAGAAAACTACTATGTATTATTTTCGTATGTGCCTACATTTGAGACTAAAAATAGATCCCCATTTTTTTATCCTATAAACTTTAGAATTTTTTTTTTTTTCTTTTGAGACTGAGTTGCACTCTGTTGCCCAGGCTGGAGTGCAGTGGAGCAAGCTCGGCTCACTGCGGCCTCTGCCTCAGGGTTCAAGCAATACTCCTGCCTCAGTCTCCTGAGTAGTTGGGATTACAGGCACGCACCACCACTCCTGGCTAATTTTGTTGTTATTGTTGTATTTTTAGTAGAGACAGGGTTTCAACATGTTGGTCAGGCTGGTCTTGAACTCCCGACCTCGGGATCTGCCCACCTCAGGCAAAGTACTGGGATTACAGGCATGAGCCACCAAGCCTGGCCAAAACTTTAGCATTTTACACACAACATGTAATTAAATTTTAATAAGATAATTATTTTATTTTCAAGGGCCTTTAAAATAATATTTACAGAGATGAATAAAGGAAGAAAAAGAAAATTGAGTAAGGTATTCTTAATTTGATTTTGACAAAAGTCTATGCACAATAGAATAGCCCAATTCCATTTCTTTTAAAAAGGGAGTAAATTATATATGCATTTTCAACAACTCTAATCATTAGTTCTAGTCTTTCCTTGCTTCTTTTTTCTATATATTTTTAATTGTGAATATTTTATTAAAATAGTCAAATTACTAAAGAGATCTCTGTAACATCAACTCTCACATCTGAAGAAGGTAGGAGAACACATATTTTATGAGCTCATCATATTAAGAAACCTAATTTAAGGTACTGATTTCAACTGTATGGGCTTTTCTTCAAGAAATCAGTGTGGGTCCAGAAATGCCAGACTATCAGATTTGTGTCTTTACTATAATCTCAGGCTGAATTCACTTGCCTCTATGCTACCTGAGCCTTCCTGAGATGATGTACCTATGTGCAGAGAGTCATATAATCAAATTACATTTCAACTGACTTCCATATGGTTGCCAGTTGGCTACAAAATAAAACTGCATGTAGTTATATGCACAAGCTGTCTGGATGCTATAAAAAGAAAATTTTGACCAGCATGATTAAATCAGCATGTATGTTAAAATATAATGGCTACATTCAAAGAACAAACTGTGTCTCTCCCATGAGCGAAATCTGGAAAAATAAAAGAGATACAGGCAAGATTCCACAGGTGTTTACTGACCAAATATGTCTAAAGCAGTCATCTGTTTGTTATATGCACATACAATGTTTGTACTTTTTCCTTCTCAACTCTATTTTTCTTCATATAATTCTGTATCCTAAGAGAGTAGTCAAGTCAGTCTATTTGGCAGAATTAGTGGCACATCAAGAATGGCTCTCTATAGTGGGATAAGATTAAGTTTCCAGATGAATTTCCACTGCACGAAAGAAATCCTGGGTGGAACAGAAATAGAAGCATATAATTTGTCATACAAAGTGGCCATTTTTGAATTCACCCAAGGATTTTATGATATCATCACATCACTTTTTGAAATAAATTATTAATGATATATTTGTGCACATTAATGACAAATGTAAGTAATAAAAACATCAAGAGTTATAATATACTCCTAAGTCATCTTTCTCTTCCAGACAACATTTATAAGCCTTGCAAATATCCACAGGATAGGTTTGAGTGCCATTTTATAGATCATAAGATACTCAAGGGATTAAAAAAAAAGCCTACTCAAGTGGTAAAGTACTGTAGTCACTGATATGGTTTAGCCATGTCTGCAGTCAAATCTCATCTTGGATTGTAGCTCCCACAATTCCCATGTGTTGTGGGAGAGACCTGGTGGGAGGTAACTGAATCATGGTGGCGGGTCTTTGCCATGCTATTCTTGTGATAGTGAATAAGTCTCATGAGATCTGATGGTTTCATAAAGGGGAGTTTCCCTGCACAAGTTCTCTTCTCTTGTCTGCCACCATGTAAGAGGTGCCTTTCACCTTCTGCCATGACTGTGAGGCCTCTTCAGTCATGTGGAACTGTGAGTCCATTAAACCTCTTTCTTTTGTAAATTGCCCAGTGTCAGGTATATCTTTATCAGCAGCATGAAAATGGACTGATACAGTCATGCTCTACATAATGACATTTTGGTCACTGATGGGTTGCATATATGATGGTGGACCCATTAGGTTATAACAGAACTAAAAAATTTCTATCACTTAGTGACATCATAACCCTCATAACATCATAGTATTACTCACGTGTCTGTGTTGATGCTGGTGTAAACAAACCTATTGCACTACCACTCATATGAGTCTAGCACATGCAATTATGTGGAGTACATATTACCTGATAATGATTAGAAAAACTGTTATTGGCTTATGTATTTACTATACTGCATTTTCATTGATATTTTAGAGTATACTCCTTCTACATGGTTTTTTTCTATTGTACTTTAAGTTCTAGTACAATAGAACTTAAAGTATGTGCACAACGTGCATGTTTGTTACATATGTATACATGTGCCATGTTGGTGTGCTGCACCCATTAACTCGTCATTTACATTAAGTATATCTCCTAATGCTATCCCTCCCCCAAACCCCTCCCCACAATAGGACCCGGTGTGTGATATTCCCCTTCCGGTGTCCAAGTGATCTCATTGTTCAATTCCCACCTATGAGTGAGAACATGCAGTGTTTGGTTTTCTGTTCTTGCGATAGTTTGCTGAGAATGATGGTTTCCAGCTGCATCCATGTCCCTACAAAGGACACGAACTCATCCTTTTTTATGGCTGCATAGTATTTCATGGTATATATGTGCCACATTTTCTTAGTCCAGTCTGTCACTGATGGACATTTGGGTTGATTCCAAGTCTTTGCTATTGTGAATAGTGTCGCAATAAACATACGTGTGCGTGTGTCTTTATAGCAGCATGACTTATAATCCTTTGGGTATATCCCCAGTAATGGGATGGCTGGGTCAAATGGTATTTCTAGTTCTAGATTCTTGAGGAATCGCCACACTGTATTCCACAATGGTTGAACTAGTTTACAGTCCCACCAACAGTGTAAAAGTGTTCCTATTTCTCCACATCCTCTCCAGCACCTGTTGTTTCCTGACTTTTTAATGATCGCCATTCTAACTGGTGTGAGATGGTATCTCATTGTGGTTTTGATTTGCATTTCTCTGATGGCCAGTGATGATGAGCATTTTTTCATGTGTCTGTTGGCTGTATGAATGTCTTCTTTTGAGAAGTGTCTGTTCATATCCTTTGCCCACTTTTTGATGGGGTTGTTTGCTTTTTTTCTTGTAAATTTGATTGAGTTCTTTGTAGGTTCTGGATATTAGCCCTTTGTCAGATAAGTAGATTGCAAACATTTTCTCCCATTCTGTAGGTTGCCTGTTCACTCTGATGGTAGTTTCTTTTGCTGTGCAGAAGCTCTTTAGTTTAATTAGATCCCATTTGTCAATTTTGGCTTTTGCTGCCCTTGCTTTTGGTGTTTTAGACATGAAGTCCTTGCCCATGCCTATGTCCTGAATGGTATTACCTAGGTTTTCTTCTAGGGTTTTTATGGTATTAGGTCTAACATTTAAGTCTCTAATCCATCTTGAATTAATTTTCATATTAGGAGTAAGGAAAGGATCCAGTTTCAGCTTTCTACTTATGGCTAGCCAATTTTCCCAGAACCATTTATTAAATAGGGAATCCTTTCCCCATTTCTTGTTTTTCTCAGGTTTGTCAAAGATCAGATGGCTGGAGATGTGTGGTATTATTTCTGAGGGCTCTGTTCTGTTCCATTGGTCTATATCTCTGTTTTGGTACCAGTGCCATGCTGTTTTGGTTACTGTAGCCTTGTAGTATAGTTTGAAGTCAGGTAGTGTGATGCCTCCAGCTTTGTTCTTTTGGCTTAGGATTGTCTTGGAGATGCAGGCTCTTTTTTGGTTCCATATGAACTTTAAAGCAGATTTTTCCAATTCTGTGAAGAAAGTCATTGGTAGCTTAATGGGGATGGCATTGAATCTATAAATTACCTTGGGCAGTATGGCCATTTTGACAATATTGATTCTTCCTATCCATGAGCATGGTATGTTCTTCCATTTGTTTGTGTCCTCTTTTATTTCACTGAGCAGTGGTTTGTAGTTCTCCTTGAAGAGGTCCTTTACATCCCTTGTAAGTTGGATTCCTAGGTATTTTATTCTCTTTGCAGCTATTGTGAATGGGAGTTCATTCATGATTTGGCTCTCTGTTTGTCTGTTACTGGTGTATAAGAATGCTTGTGATTTTTGCACATTGATTTTGTATCCTGAGACTTTGCTGAAGTTTCTTATCAGCTTAAGGAGATTTTGGGCTGAGACAATGGGGTTTTCTAAATAGACAATCATGCCATCTGCAAACAGGGACAATTTGACTTCTTCTTTCCCTAACTGAATACCCTTTATTTCTTTCTCTTGCCTGATTGCCCTAGCCAGAGCTTCCAACACTATATCGAATAGGAGTGGTGAGAGAGGGCATCCCTGTCTTGTGCCAGTTTTCAAAGGGAATGCTTCCACTTTTTGCCCATTCAGTATAATATTGGCTGTGGCTTTGTCATAAATAGCTCTTATTATTTTGAGATACGTTCCATCAATACCAAATTTATTGAGAGTTTTTAGCATGAAGAACTGTTGAATTTTGTCAAAGGCCTTTTCTGCATCTATTGAGATAATCAAACTAAGATCAGAGCAGAACTGAAGGAGATAGAGACACAAAAAACCCTCCAAAAAATCAATGAATCCAGGAACTGGTTTTTTGAAAATATCAACAAAATTGATAGACTGCTAGCAAGACTAATAAAGAAGAAGAGAGAGAAGAATCAAATAGACGCAATAAAAAATGATAAAGGGGATATCACCACCGACCCCACAGAAATATAAACTACCATCAGAGAATACTATAAACACCTCTATGCAAATAAACTAGAAAACCTAGAAGAAATGGATAATTTCCTGGACACTTACACTCTCCCAAGATTAAACCAGGAAGACGTTGAATCCCTGAATAGACCAATAGCAGGCTCTGACATTGAGGCAATAATTAACAGCCTACCAACCAAAAAAGTCCAGGATCAGACGGATTCACAGCCGAATTCTACAAAAGGAACAAGGAGGAGTTGGTACCATTCCTTCTGAAACTATTCCAATCAATAGAAAAAGGGGGAATCCTCCCTAACTCATTTTACGAGTCCAGCATCATCCTGATACCAAAGCCTGACAGAGATACAACAACAAAAAAGAGAATTTTAGATCAATATCCCTGATGAACATCGATGCAAAAATCCTCAGTAAAATACTGGCAAACCGAATCCAGCAGCACATCAAAAAGCTTATCCACTATGATCAAGTGGGCTTCATGTACTTTTTTTTAAAAAAAGGTAACTGTGAAACAGCCTCAGGTAGGTCCTTCAGGAGGAATTCCAGAAGAAGGCATTGTTATAGGAGATGACAGCGTGCTTGTTACTGTCCCTGAAGACCTTCCAGTAGGATAAGATGTGGAGGTGGAAGACAGTGATATTGATGATCCTGATCCTGTGTAGTTCTAGGCTAATGTGTGTGTTTGAGTCTTTGTTTCTAACAAAATTTTAAAAATTATATTTAAAAATTTAAAAATTCAAAAAAGTTTATAGAATGAGGATAAAAAGAAATTATTATTGTACAGCTGTAAAATGTGTTTGTATTTCAAGCTATTACTGAAAAAGAGTCAAAAAGTTTTGAAAAATTAAGAAGTTTATAAAGTGAAAAATTTACAATAAGCTAAGGTTAATTTATTATAGAAGAAAGAAGATTTTTCTATAAATATAGGTAGTCTAAATATAATATTTATGAAGTCTACAGTAGTGTACAGTAATGTCTTAGGCCTTCACATTCTCTCAGCACTCACTCACTGACCCACCCAGAGCAATAGGCAGTCCTGCACGCTCCATTCATGGGAAGTGCCTTATAGAGGTGTATTTTAAATAAAATCTTTTATACCATATTTTACTGTACCTTTTCTAGGTTTTGATAGTTTAGATAGATAAACAAATACCACTGTATTAACAATTGCCTAGAGTATTAACTACAGTAACATGCTGTACAGATTTGTAGTCTAGGAGCAACAGGCTAGACCACCTAGCCTAGTATGTAGTATGTCTGCAGTATGTTTTGCCATCCCGGTTCATGTAAGTGCACTCTGTGATGTTCACACAAGTACAAAATCGCCTAATAATGCATTTCTCAATGTATCCTTGTCGTTAAGCACCACATATCTATATTTGGAATCCAGAATTTTGTAGTTCCAGAGACTATTTGGACTACAAAAGTAATTTTAAAATGTTTTCCTCTTTTAGCAGGTGAATTAATTGGATAAAATCTTCCCTGTTAGCCTGGTGTAATCAACAGATTAAGGAGGGACATGTCTGAGACAAGTCGGGGTGGGAGATGCCTTGAGCCTCCAACCCTACCTCCTTTGCTCGCTCCTCATCTCCTCTCTACAGCTCTGCAGCAGCCTTGGGGCATCTCTCCTGAGTCTTAGGTCTCAAAAGAACAACAACAACAAACTAAGAAGCTTGAAAAAACACTGCATAGCATCAAGCTGCCATACTCTCACCTTCAGCAAAATTTCCATATGGCTCCCCAAGAGTAGGTTCTAGAAAGCCAGTAAGAATGTAAACGAGTACAACCACAATAGAGAGTACAACTAAATACAGAGCTAACATATGATCCAGCAATCCCACTGCTGGGTATATTCCCAAAAGAAAGGAAATCAGTATGTTACAGACATATCTGCACATCCATGTTTGTTGCAGCACTGTTCACAATAGCCAAGATTTGGAAGCAACCTAAGTATCCATCAACACATGAATGGACAAAGACATTGTGGTACATAGAAACAATGGAGTACTATTTAGTCATTAAACAATGAGATTCTGTTATTTGCAACAATATGGATGGAATTGGAGGTCATTATGTTAAGTGAAGTGAGCCAGGAACAGAAAGACAAACATTGTATATTCTTACTCATTTGTTGAATGTAAAAATCAAAACAACTGGACCCATGGAGATAGAGAATGGAAGGATGGTTACCAGAGGCTAGGAAGGGTACTGGGGGATCGGGGAGAGGTAGAGATGGTTAAAGAGTACAAAAAATAATTAGAAAGAATAAATAAGACCTAGTATTTAATAGCATGACAGTGTGACTATAGTCAAAATAATGTAATTGTACATTTTTAAATAACTTAAAGAACATAATTGAATATTTTTGTAACACAAAGGCTAAACACTAAGGAGATGGATACTCCATTTTCCACGATGTGATTATTATGCATTGCATGCCTTTATCTAAATATCTCACATACTCCATAAATATAGACACCTACTGTGCACCTACAAAAATTAAAAATTAAAAAAAACTTAGAAAGCCACCAAGACATTGTAATTGTGGATGAAAATGCAATGAGCGTGGAGGGCATTCAATGCTATTACTCAACACTAATATTCAATACTATTACTGCATATACAGAAACTGAAGCCCAGAAACACACAGCTGGATTCAATGGCAGGACTTGAATCCAGGTCCTGTGACATTCAATCCAATGTCCTTGGTATACCTGGAAGACTGATGGATATGATCAATGGCCTTCCTGATGGGTCAGGTGCCCTTCACAGGGAGTACAGAGATAATGCATATCTATTCTTTTCTATCAGGGCACTTTGCATAATTTGTAATCATTTACTCATCAGTGGGTTTGTTTATATTGTGTCTCCTTCCCCAGACTGTAAATTTCTTGAGGACAGAAACAGTGGCACTTTTACTTTTGTATTACTTAGCACCTAACATACAAGTCTTCAATTAGGTTGGGAGTGGTGGCTTACACCTGTAATCCCAGCACCCTGGGATGCCAAGGAGGGAGGATAGCTTGAGCCCAGGAGTTCAAGGCCAGTCTGGGCAACATAGCAAAACCCCAACTCCACAAAATATACAAAAATTAGCCGGATGTGGTGGCACATGCCTGTGGTCCCAGCTACTTGGGAGGCTGAGGTGGGAGAATCACCTGAGCCTGTGAGGTCGAGGCTACAAGTGAGTTGAAATTGTGCCACTGCACTCCATCCTGGGCAACAGAGTGAGACCCTATCTCAAAAGAAAAACGGGCTTCAACTATTCTTTTGTATTGTTAAAAGTGTATTTCAAAGCAAGAATCACTTTATCTCCAACTCTGCTTATGAAAAGAAAACATCCAAGTAGATCCAGCAGCCAGATTTACCCTCCAACGAAGCCTGCTAAACTGTTCGAGTCTAAATGCAAAGCCCTTCTCTAAAAAAGCCCTACAAACATCCTATAGTGAACTGAAAAGCCTATTTCAACTGAAAATTGATTTCACCTGCTTTCCATCACAAGAAAGCCTCAACAGACTATAGCTGGTCTAGTTACATATTAGTACAAATTATATAAAATTCAAAATCTCCGTACAGATGGGAAGGAAAGATACACATTAGGGCATTTCCTAATTTCTATAACTATAAGGGAAAATCTTTAGGGTTTGTGGGGTTCATTTGTCTTGTTATAATTTACCTTCCACATTAAACACAGCTAGCATGCTATTTCTTTAGACATACTTTGACTTTGCATCTGCCCCAAACATCCCATTTGTTGTTTCCTTGATGAGGAATTAAGTTTATGATTTAAAATCAATAGCTGAATAGCTCACTTCAGCTAAACTATTTGTATATACAATAAAAGAAAACAACACAATCTAGGTCATATTTCTTTCATGCTCCAAATCTGCTTTTACTTAAAAAAAAAAAAAAAAAAAAAAAAAAAAAAAAAGGTCTGCTTTCTATAAACAAGAAGGTATGAAAAAGACTGCTGGCCTCCTCCTTGTTCTTTAAGGAACAAGCTTTTCCTTTTTATTCCTCATAGTTGTTTCCTATGTTTTGAGCAACCCTGCTTTGTGCATATACAAGGCATAAGCAGTCCTGGGTGGGAGATTGCCTTGAAACTCTTCCACTGAGATTGTGAGCCCCAGGTACTGAAACCTGGGGAAAGTGTGAGCCTGGAGAGGGGCTCAGAATCACTTACATCCCAGACAAAAGGCCAAGTAGATTAGATGAATAAAAACAAAATTCTAAATGCTTCTGGTTATTTTCAGTTTCCATTTATGCTGCTGCACTTAATGTAGACCAGAATAGGTCGGTTACATGTAGTTGCATATTCTATTTGGGGTATAATTTAATAGTCAGAAATGAGATGCCAGAAAATGCCTGGGGGAAAAAAGCAATATGGGAATAAATACATATTTTGGCACTAATAACCAGACCTGTCCCTTGCATTGCTTATTATGTCCCTAAAAATATGCCATTTATAATCATTTGATGCAATTACAGAGTATTGTGGTGGTAAGCTCAAAATACCGTGGCACATTATTATTTCTTTCAGATTCCCTGAAGTTTTTATTACTGAGACGCAGCGTCATCAGATGTCACGAACAACCAAGCAACTGTGGCATCTCTTACATCACCTACTTTGACAGTTTCTGGATTTAGAATACATTTTATCAATTATTCAGGTTCCTTTGTTCTCCCGTCAATGGCCAATTGCCTTTTAGCTTTTAGCATTGTCATTAGAAAATAAAAAAAGACCCAAATTTGCTCTATTTTCTTATATTTAATAAAAATGGTTTTATCGTGTGTATGTCTAAAGTCATGAACTGTCTGTAAATACATAAAAAAAGACTTTTCCATTTTTATAAAAAAATAAGTGTTGTGCTATATAATGAGAAGAGCACGGGATTTGGAACCAGAAGACCAGGGGGTCTGCAGACAGACTTGGCTTGCTTTGCCAATTACTAAGTCCCAAGCAACACATTTAACTGATAAGAATTTCAGCTTCTTCATGAGTAACAAGGTTTATAACTATTAGCCTCAGGCATTGTTGTGATGATCAAATCAAAGGAGTTAATTACATGAAAGTGCTTTCTGTATTGTAAAGTGCAATATAAATGTTGTGTTGAGTTTAGTACCACTTAACAATTCTGCCCACAGTTGAGAAATCTCTCAGTACACTTAGGATTCTATCAGTACAGTTTTTGTTTTGTTTTGTTTTGTTAAGACTTTAAAGGAGAAAGTAAAGGCTGAGAGGAGGAAGAAGAGAGGAGGCAGGGGGAAGGAGGAAAAGAGTGGGAAGGGAAACAGGGGAGGAATAAAGAGGGAGGAGAAGAACTGGAAGAAGGGGAGAAGGAGGAGAATTTGACCTAAGCCCCTCTAAGTCACAGACTCAACCTCACCACCAGCTATCCTTCCCTTGCACTCCTATCCCAACTGCCTACTACGTATGCTCTGTTAACCCCTTCAGTTCATGCTCCCCCCTACCTTCCTCCACTGTGTTCTAACACAAATATTTACTATGGAGGTAGGTTGTTTCTTTCTGCAACTATGTACAATTGAAAAATCTCTCAGTACAGCTTCATGCTTTTTATCAGTTCAGCTAAGGTTTAACCACAATCTTCCCATTCTACAGCCCAGCTCTAAACAAGCCAAACAAACCTTGTCATCATTTCTCTTGAGCCTTTGAGGTCCTGGCTGGCCTGTGATCAAAATTCTTCAACCACTAGTGTAAAGCCCTGGACCTCAGACTCTCACCTTTCAATCTTCAAATTGTTTCAGTGTCTCTCATCTTTCCATCCACCATGTTTTCCTCCATTCCTGCCATCCTTCCTATTCTCCTTAAGTCCTTCTTGCCCGAGGGTGAAGTCATTCATCTCCATCTTCAATTAGATGGTGCTTCCTAGCTTTTATATCTAGAGCATGTTCTTTGCTAGACCTGCACATTCAAACCAACTTCCTTAGATGGTCACCATATACTTTAGAATACATGAGATGCCACAATTGTGGAGTCCTAATTAGAGAAAAGGAGTCAGGCCGTTGGGAGCAGGAGAAAACAAAAAGAAAAAGCGGATAAGCTACATGTCTGCCTTTCTTCATGGTCCAGGACACATAGCCTTCCTGTGCAAACAACTCACAATCTTCTCATGCCTGACTTACTTTCAGACCCTCGGACAAGAGAAAACTGCAAGTTAGCTTACTGCAACTTTGGCGTTATCGGTAAAGCATATAGCCCTCTCCAGCACAAGCGCCATTCCATAAAATTCCCACCAAGCCTTTGTCTGCTTGCAGTCAGTTCCTCTCTTGCTGATCTGCCCATTGCACCCTTGCAACATATTTTCATGCTTTCTCTAATCAATATGGCTTTCTTTCCTCACAACTGTCTGGGTAAATTCTCTTTACTGCCTGTGCCGCTGGACCCAGACAGATGCTACCAGTGACAAAAATTATGTATTTAAAATGTAATTCCTGCTCCCTGCATTTACAAATGTGAAAAGTGGGGGTTAAAGAGGTCCTATGGCTACCCATGGTTATGTGGAAGGTCAGTGCTAAACACCTGCAACAGGTTCCAGGGTTTTGTGCCCCAGTGCTATCTGTTTTTATCTCATTGGCTTCTGCAACAATTTTAACACGTTTTGTTCCTGCTGGTGGAACCCCAGGTGCCCTTCTTCCTCAGTTAGCATCAGGCAAGATGCAAATTTGGGATGGTTACACTGGTGAAAGGCTTGGAAGAAAAAACTGAGAGTTACAAAAGCCAGGCAGTTTAAAAGAGATCCCTTTGTGAAACATTTTACACTAAAAGTGGTCCCTGGCACTAAATTAAAGTGCTAAAATGTCAGACAATTTAATGGAGTAGTATTTCACCGTATAGAGTCAAGGCTTCAAACACTTCCAGGAAACAAGAACTAACAATAAACCTGATGAGCTTAACACTCTGGGATTTCTTATATCCTGTCAGAATCATCCATTACCAAGCCATTATTTCTGAGGCCTTGTTTAACAGCCACGTATATCTAACAGGAGAATCCAAAGGACAAAACCAAAACTTGCGTGCCAGGCACATCATATGCCAGCCGTCTGTGGCTGTTCCTTTGGCCAGAGTGTGTGTCTTTTAGTTTGATGCACAATTTAAATTCATTACTCTCTGCAACTATTCTGTCCAGATCACAAATGTGACCTCCATTGCCAAACGCAAGGGAAGCTCTTCTATCTTCTCTTTAATTAAACACTTTCTGTAGCCTGAAATGCTTTTGTGACATCAGGCCCTCTTGGTTTCTTCCCACCTTACTGACTGCTTTTTCTGTCTTTGTTAGTTTCTTTCTCTGGCAACTCTTAATACTGGAATTCTACAAGACTTGGTTTTGATCCCTCTTGTCTTCTCTATAATCTCTACATGGATGATCTCATCTGGCCAACTGGCTTTAATTAAACATATATTCCAATGTCTTCTAAATTTATATCTTTAACCCTGACCTCTTCCTTGAGTTCCAGACTTTTCTAGACAATTCTTTACATCTTCAATTGGAAGCATAATAGAGATTTTAAATTAATAGCATTTTCACCTTTCCCCCAAAATACCACATGAGATATTCACCAAATATTTGCTGTCTCATATTTTCTTACCTCCATTTATTCAGTTACTTCAGCCACAAACAGGTGTTACCCTTAGTTACTTTCCTTGCTTCCTTAACTGCATCTATTTAGTGAGTTTTGTTGACTCTCTAAAATAGATTCTAACTTCTCCTCATCTTTTGTACTCATCCCCTGGTTCCACTCTAACCTAACCCAATGTCATCTCTTTCCTGGAATTATCAGGGAAATGCAAATCAAAACCACAATGAGGTATTATCTTAGCCTAGTTAGTATGGTTATTACCAAAAAGACAAAAAATTTTACAAATGCTGGCAAAGATGCCGAGAAAATGGAACTTTTATACACTGTTGAATGGAAATTTGCATAGCCATTATGGAAAACAGTCTGGAGACTCCTCAAAGAACTAAAAATAGAAGTACCATATGATCCAGCAATCTCAATCTTGGGTATTGATCCAAAGAAGAGGAAAAAAGCACATCAAAGGGATAACTTCACACCTATGTTTATTGTTGCACTATTCACAATAACAGTGTATGAAAGTAACCTAAGTATCCATCAATGAGTAAATGGATAAAGAAAATGTGGTAAATATGTACAAAGGAATATTATTTAGCCACAAGAAAGAATGAAATCCTGTCATTTGCAGCAACACAGATGGAATTGGAGGTCATTATGTTACATGAAATAAGCCTAACATCAAATCACAAATATTGCATGTTCTTGTTCATATGTGGAAGCTGAAAAGTGAATCTTATGAAGATAGAGAGTAGATAGATAGTTACTGGAGGCAGGGAACGATGAGGGGGTAAGGAATGAAGAGAGTTTGGTTAATGTGCAAAAACATACAGTTAGATAGAAAGAATAAATAAGTCCTAGTGTACAATAGCACATTCGAGTGACTATAGTGCTACAGTTTGGATGCTTGCCCCCATACACCTCATGTTGAAATTTGATTCTCAGTGTTGAAGGTGGGGCCTAATGGAAGGTGTTTGGGTGATGGATGTAAAACTTTCATAAATAGATTAATGCCTTAACCAGGGAGTTGGGGAGATCGGGAGTGAGTTAGTTACTCTTGCAGGAACTAACAGAACGAGTTCTCCCTCTGCTAGTTTCCTCCGTTTCCTTCTTGTTTCCTTTCTCACCATGTAATCTCTGCACATACTGGCTCTCTATACCTTCCTCCATGAGGGGAAGGGGCCTGTGGCCCTCACCAAATACAGATGCCCAATTTTGAATTTTTCCAGACATCACAACTGTGAACCAAATACATCTTTTTCCTTTATAAATTATTTTATAACAACACAAAACAGACTAAGACATATAATTAACAATAATATATTTTATATTTCAAGATAGCTAAAAGAACAGATTTGAAATGTTCCCAACACAAAGAAATGATAAGGTTTGAGGTGATAGATATGTTGTGTGTGATCTGATCATTACACATTGTATGTATGTATCAAAATATCACAGGTATCCTATAAATACGTATCAATGAAAAAATCTTTCAAATAGACACATCTGGTCTCCTTGCTTCTTCTGGCATCTTCTTACAGAACAACCATTGTAATCTTTTAAAACTATAAATCATATCATGCCATTTCTTGCTTAATGCTATGTGTTGGTTTCTAGTTGATCTTCAAATAAAATGCAACTCCTTTCACTACCACCCCTCCCAGCCCTTGCATCATAGACTCTGGCTACTATGGCTGGAATCATTCCCACCTGAGCCTTTGCGCTTGCTGTTCCCTCTGCCTGAAATACTGTTCCCTACATGGTTGACTTCTTCTTGTTACTCAGCTCTCCAAGCTCAAAGCCTCCTTCTCAGAGAGGCCTTTTCTGGAGATTCAAACTACATAGCCCCAGCCACTTTCCATCACATTACCTTCTTATTATTTTAAATCTACAGGCTTCTATAGCTTTTATTTCTTCCCATTCAGTGAAGAAGGAGGTTCAGGGTCTATAATAATATTTTTCCTCCTTTAAAAACAAAAGAGGAAAATTACTTTCTATTTTTTATCTGTACTGAGTTGATATTTTTATAAATGTTGATATTATTACATCCAAGACATAATAGCATGCACAACAATTAATTCATTCTGTTTTGGTATTCTTTGCCCAGAACAGAGATATAAATAGCAGATATCAGGACAGTCATAAGGCACAGAGTTATTTATTCTTTCCCAAATTCCCTTAAAATACATCTAATCAGCTAGATGTTATTCTTTTCATATGGACAATTTAAAAGATGGTCTATAAATGTTCGCTACATGACATGTTTTCTGACGTTACTCCAAGCCAGTGTTTCTTGCCTAAATCATTGTGAAAAGAATTTAGATTCATTTCAATAGTTGACATCATGTAGATAAAATATCTAAATGGATGAGTTTTTTTTATATTTATGCTAATATTTGGAGTTACACAGGCATAGATTCAGAGGATATGGGAAACTCTGCTTGATGAGATGATGAGAGGCTGTCAATGAGCCCAGTCTTCACTCTCAATCCCACCCACACAGTCTCTGCTCATGTTATCTTATATTGAAAACAATGAATCCATAACTGATATTTAAAAATGCTGAAAATGGCAAGGCGCAGAGGCTCATGCCTGTAATCCCAGCACTTTGGGAGGCGGAGGCAGGTGGATCACGAGGTCGGGAGATCAAGACCATCCTGGCCAACATGGTGAAACCCTGTCTCCACTAAAAATACAAAAATTAGCTGGGCATGGTGGCGTCTGCCTGTAATCCCAGCTGCTTGGGAGGCTGAGGCAGGAGAATCACTTGAACCAGGGAGACAGAGGTTGCGGTGAGCTGAGATCGCGCCACTACACTCCAGCCTGACAACAGAGCGAGACTCTGTCTCAAAAAAAAAAAAAAAAAAGCTCAAATTAAAAATAAAGTTCAGAAAGCAAGTTCATAAGTAAATGGAATCCTGGGCTATTTTTTTTTCTTTTTAAATAATTGTGGTTTGGGTTGGTGCTAGAAGCGATTTATTAAAAAATAAACTTTTGGCGGGAGGGTAGAAAGACAAAAGAGAAATACTTTGTCAAGGTGTTAGTTCTGAGGTGACAGAACCAAAGGATAGGGTGGAAGACAAACAACGGACTTGAATTTTCAATCAAGAGTTTCAGAAATTAGGATGAAACACATAATTGTTTCACTATAGAACTCATTATATCCCTCTTAGCAAAGTAATTTCAAACGGGGAAATAAGCAAATCTTTTCTCAGGGAGGAGTATTAAACCTTATTATTCTCATTGTTAAAATTGAACAACCAGGAAAATATATGACAGCTTGGGAACAACATACAGGCTATATCATTTCAAGTGATCACTTGGTGGAAAGATAACAAGGTCCTTGTCAAAATCAGGTGTCATGCTGGGCAGGAGCACTGCATGTCACAACAGCCTGGGCAAAAGTGGTATTTGGTAATGGGGCTGCCTCTCCTTTGCTCTAAGGAAGTCACGGCTCATCCTAGCCAAGTTGCTTACTTTTTCTTCTTTGACCTTCCTGTTGCCAGGGTATTGTCTCAACAGGGTTCTGTTAATTCAGGGGCTACGTAAGCAATGCTGGGTTTGGGCTTTCATTCCATTCCATTCTATGAAATCCAGGTTTTTCCAAATTCAGCACTTCACATCTCCTTTAATTAAATAGCCAATGGTTCCTCTTTCACTGTTTATTCCTGGATACAGGTATATATCACAACCAAAACCCCCCATCTCTTTAAGTGGAAAATATTTCTGCTAGATTGTCCTGCCACTGGGCTGCAGACAGCCTCAAGACCCATCAGCCAATAAGAGGGAAGCTCTGCTTTCAAACCTAAATGTGAAGTCACCACTCATGTTTTTGCATCATATCCAGGCTGAAAGATGCAGTGAGTAAGAATTTCAAGAGAGGCACATCCAGCAAAGGATACCCATAAGCAACCTTTCAAAGTTCTTATCCAAACTACCCTCTTTCCCAACTCCACATCCTAAATCAACTTTATGCCCTTGTACATATAAAACAAAACCAAGCAAAACAAAGACCAACAAACCTTTGTTGCTCTCTAAATGAATTATCTCGTGGATTTTGTTTTACTTTATGGAAAATGGTGCAGCAACACTTATGGTAAATAGGAGCCTGGCAACAAACAGAAACACCTCTCCTCAAACTCCACCAGATCACAGCCAGATTAGAGGACCCCGGCAGTCTGTCGGTTCCTATGTAGTAAAAAAGAACCTGTAACTTGGAAGGCTCTGGCTTAGTACAAGGATATTCCTGCTGCCAGGACAAGCACTTGCCACATGGAATTTTGACTCAAATACACTTTCCTGTACTATCTCTGATCCTAATTTTAGCACTAGTTTTTTCATTTCAGTTTCTAGGATTGAAACGTAAAGGGAGCTTTGTCCAAAGGCAAGTGACATAGGCCTTATACTTGTTGCTATCCTTAATTTCTTCATTCATGATACTTGCCTTAAAGACTAAAATTCTCCTTCCTTTTGTTAAATAGATTCCTGTCCTCAGCCCTGATGGTCACTGGCAAAGATGTGTATCCCAATGGATGAGAGCATCTCCTTCATCTCCTTGGTCATTGTCAGGGTGACATGCACACGATCAACACTTGGTCACACAAGTGTCCAGCTGTCACTTTGCCTAAAGCTCCTCACTCCCTGCATCTAGTGAATCTCTGGCTTTGTCATTGCAATGCATGGTGCACTGGGACAGGTAGCCTTGGAACTTCTTTATCTCCGTAGTCCCCAAAGCTTGGGCTTGAGCCAGAGGCATGTGGCAGTCCTCTGTGCACTGTCACACCTGCTGCATAAACACCTGGCTATCCTTGCAACAGCTGGTGCTGAACATGAAAAATTACATCTCCCAGATCTACCTCCCTCAAGAGGCTTCTTCATAGAGTCCACCATCTTCTGACCCCGGAGCTCCCACAGCTCCACCATGGCAACCAAGAGCTCAAGGAAATCTTCTTAATGTTCTTCACTAAGTTTCCTATCAACATACACTATTTCTATTTTCTTTCTTCTTCTTCTTGTTTCTTTTCTTTGGGGACAGGGTCTTGCTCTGTCACCCAGGCTGGAGTGCAGTGGCATGATCACAGCTTAGTTTACTGTAGCCTTAAACTCTCGGGCTCAAGTAATCCTCTTGCCTCAGCCTTTTGAGCAGCTGTTACTACAAGTGTGCACCACCGGGCCTGGCTAAGTTTTTCTATTTTTTGTAGAGACAAGGTTTTGCCATGTTGACCAGGTTAGTCTAGAACTGGGTTCAAGCAATCCTCTTGCTTCAGCCTCCCAGAGTGCTGGGATTATAGCCATGAGCCACTGCCCCCTGCCAAATTTTGACACCCCAAAATGTGCTGGGATGTCAAGGTATTTTAATAGTTTTACATATGTTGTGAAATAACATATATTTTTTAAATGTTACTGTATTTTTTAAAATTACTTCTTGAATTTTTGTGAATGGTCTTAGTGTCTTTGTTTCTAAAATATAAGTTCATTTTCAATCTCTCGCTAAGGCAGGCATGAAGCTTCAAGGAGCATGTTTGAAGGAGCATTGGGGACAAGCAGAGCATTGGGGACCATCAGATCAAGGCCATAGATCCCCAAAAGACTCCCCTACAATAAGCTTTCATCATATTTGTTTCCAAAATCTCACCTTAGCTTTCTGGCCTTCCTTGTTCTGGCTCTGCACCAGCCCTGGCTGGCCTCATTTCATGTGGTCAGCTCTAAATATTAGGCTATTTGCTTTCAGATCTCAGTACTTCTGGTCCCTTCTCCCCTTTGGCTCTTCATTTTTGTCCTCTATCAGTTGGTCAATCCTCTCCAATGGGAACTTGACTTTAGCTCCTACTCCAGTCTTGCTCTTGTAGAGCCCATGGCACCAAAATTCACTCTGGCCTTGGATATGGTACAGCAGTGTGAGTAAAACAAAACCTGGCATACCAGCCATGCAGGCACGTGTGGCTACCAATTAACTAAAATCTTGTTTCAGCTCCTTTACTGTGATTTGGATGAGAGAAAGTAAAAATGCAAAGTTCACAATGTCAACATGCAGCACTACCATCTTATTTTACTCATTTTATTATTACTTCAGAAATGCCCTTTCTCTCTCCCAACTTGCCACTATGATCATTGTAAATGTCACTGAATGTTGCTTTGTTAACACTGAGAGGTTGTAGGAATTACATAAATCACCTCATCCAATTCCTTCATTTGACAAAAGAGGAAATGGATGTGAACTGCCTGATCTTTAACATGAAAATGGAATTACTTTGTGAAAACTTGTTTAGATTTAATTTTGGTCATAATGATGACGATGGTGGTGGTAGTGACAAATGTAGAGTATGGTGGGTGAAATGGAAAGATCACTGGACATAAACGAAGAAGACCTCAGCCCCAAATCTGCTTTCACTTCTTCCTGCTCATGTTACTGTAGGCTTCAGGTTGTTGGTGGTGATAAAAGGAAGGAGTTGGCTCAGAAGAACTCAAAGCTCTCTTTCCTTCTGAAGTTTTAATGTCTCTAATGATAAAGCTCATAGTTTCAAAAATATTCTTGTCCTGGCTGGGTACAGTGGTTCACGCCTGTAATCTCAGCACTTCGGGGGGCCAAGGCAGGCGGAGCACCTGAGGTCAAGAGTTCGAGAACAACCTGGCCAACATGATAAATCCCTGTCTCTAGTAAAAATACAAAAATTAGCTGGGCGTGATGGCGGGCACCTGTAATCCCAGCTTCTCAGGATGGTGAGGCAGGAGAATCACTTGAACCTGGGAGGCAGAGGATGCAGTGAGCCAAGATCATGCCACCGCACTTCAGCCTGAGCTCTTTTCCTAAGACATCTTAAAATTTAGTCCATGACAGTGATTCTGTGTATTTTCAGCTATATGTAAATTAATCAGTATTTGAAACAAAACCCAAGTTAATAAGATTTGCACAGAATACTATAATTTCCTGAGCACTAACTTACAGCTATTCTTATTTACATCTGATCTATGTAAAGTATGATTCTATCAGCATTTCACAGATGAGGAAACAGCTTTAAAGAAATGAAATGACTTGCCCAGTATCTTATAGCCTTTAAGAGGTGACTCTAGACATGAACCTGGCTGTTGATAGATTTACGCTCTTGTCAATATACAAGAGCTTCCTTATAATTGTCAGCAAAAGACTTACAAACGTAGCTACTAAAAATTAATAATAAAGGAGTTCTGCTTCACCACATAGATTATACAGCCAGGTCCAAAGATCAATGAGAAACAGAATGGCATTACTTGGAACACATGTGACCGAAAACGTTGTTTCCTTTAGTGTCAAAAAGTATTAACAAAATGAAATCTGTGAAGCTTCCTGTCATAGATATGTTTTTTTTTTCTTTCTCTTTTTCCCACCTATATGTATCCTCACCAAAAGTAATAGGCTCCTCCCACCTGTAATCAATTAAGTCTAATTTTTAGTTTTTAATGTCTGAGTGTTTCTGTCACTTTGCTGCTGATACTCTTAAACTCAATCTTCCTTCTGTATCATTGCATTTGCTCATTGCACACAGTGCCATATTGCTGAAAGGAGGATTTTTCTATCTTTATGTTGCTACAGAGGGTTTTAGTGTGATTTCAAAGTTATACAAGATGACTGTTGCCCTAGAGTGAAAAAATCTGGCATCTAAAAAAATTTTTCCGTTTGAAAAAAGAACTTAAAATATTTTAGCTGGTATTACTAGTAGTGTTATTATTATTGTTATTCTACTGAAGGGAACAAAATATTCATGTTTCATATGCAAGAACTGCATATTTAACGGTCCAGCAGGAAAAACTCCCGTTAAACGTATTGTTTCTGTGGACTAAGTGTGCGTAACAGTAAAAGGTTAAGAAGGTATACTTTACAGAGGTTTACTCTTGCCATTGCTAAGAGCCTGATGCAAAACACACATCCAAGATGAAAATAGCACATCATCCCTTTGCAGCAGCTGTTCTATTGCTGTGGAGTATGAACTCACCATGGCAGGGTGCACTGCGTGCAATGACAGAAGTCTGCAGCTACAAATTGCCTTTCTCCCCCCTCCACCAGGGATCCATGCACATGAGCACAGACACAAACACACACACATACACACACACACACACCTTTTTACACCCAGAAATACACAAACATTTTGACAGGGATCTAGCATCTGTTTTCATGACAGTTTAGAGACCAAAATAGGCCATATGTGGGAGGCAGTGCAGCTTAGTAACAAGAAATGTGAAGCAGGCTTTAAAACACTTGAGTTCTAGTCCTACTTCAGCGACTATCTAGCATTGAAGAAATCATTTTATTTTTTAGATCAGTGTTTTCTAACATAGAAGACTGAGAGGCTAAATGTGATGAGTTGGGCCAGGCGCAGTGGCTCACGCCTGTAATCCCAGCACTTTCGGAGGCTGAGGCAGGTGGATCATGATGTCAAGAGATTGAGATCATCCTGGCCAATATGGTGAAACCCCGTCTGTACTAAAAATACCAAAAAAAAAAAAAAAATAGCTGGGCATGGTGGCATGCACCTGTAGTCCCAGGTACTCAGAAGGCTGAGGCAGGAGAATCGCTTGAACCCGGGAGGCAGAGGTTGCAGTGAGCCGAGATCGCGCCACTGCACTCCAGCCTGGCAACAGAGCGAGACTTCATCTCATTAAAAAAAAAAAAAAAAAAAGTGATGACTTGTAAGTTTTCTTGCAGACCCAAGGTTCTATGAATTCAAGAAAAAGCTCAGGAAAGGTATTTGCTCAGGTAGCCCATTAACCATGATGGACTGCTTTTCATCAGTTACAATACTTCGAAAGCTTACTTTCCACAATGTTGACCCATATAATCCACTTTATCAGACCTGGTCTGGAATTTGTTTTCCATGATTATTTATCCATCAACAGATACTTATTGAATTTTCATTCAAGTATTAAACACAAGGCCCAGTGGAGAATGAGGAAGTGAGGAAGATATAGTTCCTGGCTTTGGAGATTTTATTCTCACTGTAGAGAGATGATACACACACACAGTCACATTAAAGGAGTTTGTGAAGGGCTATCATGAGGTACTCCAAAGTGTCACTGGTTTTCAGATGAGGTAAGATTGAACTCTGCCTTGAAACCAAAGGAAGGCTTCCTAGAGGAGATGGTATTCATGCAGGACCTTGAAGGATGGCTAGAATACCACCTTGCAGAGCAGGGCGGGAATAGGAAATGGCCACAGTCAAGTCCAGGAGATAACAAGCTATGAGGCAGTACCAGAAGCATTCCATTTGACTTCAGCTAAGTCTTAGAACTGTTATCAAAACTTCATTTTATGTGACAATGTGGATACACCTGGAAGACATCACACTAAGGGAAATAAGCCAGTCAAAGAATGACAAATGCTGCATGATTTTCGCTTACATGAGTGTGTGAGGCCATTTGCATTACTACAAAGAAATATGGCTGGGCGCAGGGCCTCACACCTGTAATCCCAGCACTTTGGGAACCTGAGGTGGGCAGATTACAAGGTCAGAAGTTCGAGACCAGCCTGGCCAATATGGTGAAACCACATCTCTACCAAAAATACAAAAATTAGTTGGGCGTGGGTGCACGCACCTGTAGTCCCAGCTACTTGGGAGGCTGAGGCAGAATTGCTTGAACCCGGGAGGCAAAGGTTGCCGTGAGCCATTGCACTCCAGCCTGAGCTATCTCAAAAAAAAAAAAAAGAAAGAAAGAAGAAAGAAAGAAAGAAAGAAAGAAAGCAAGGAAGGAAGGAAGGAAGGAAGGAAGGAAGGAAGGAAGGAAGGAAGGAAGAAAAGAAATACGTGAGGCTGGGTAACTTAAGAAATAAAAGAGGTTTAATTGACTCACAGTCCTGCATGCTGCACCACATGGCTCCAGCATCTATTTCTAGTGAGGGCCTCAGGAAGCTTATAATCATGGTAGAAGGCAAAAGGGGAAAGACGGTGGGGGAGGGAGATGCTACACATTTTTAAACAACCAGATCTCACGCGAACTCAGAACAAAAACTTACTTATCACCAAGGAGATGGTGCTAAACCATTCATGAGGGATCTGCCCCCATGATCCACTTGCCTCCCATTAGACCCCACCTCCAACATTGGGAATCACATTTCTACATGCAATTTGGAGGGGAAAAACATCCAAACCATTATCAATGAGGTATGTAAAATAGTCAAACTCACAGAAGCAAAGAGTAGAATTAATGGTGATTTCCTGGGGCTGGGAAGTAGGAGAAATGGGGAGGTGCTATTCGATGCATGTAGTTTCAGTTACATCAGATGCTAAGATCTTCTCTACCTAGAGTTAACAATGCTACATTGTACACTTAAACTTTAAAGTGCTGAAAGGGTATATCTCATCTTAAATGTTCTTGCTATAATAACGTAAAAAACTTCAAGAAGACTGACTCATTATTTCATCTCATATAAAAATATAACTTGCAGAGCTTATTCTTCCTCATAAAGCTATGTTGATTTCATCAAGTTAGTTTGACTAAGTGAAATTTATAACACATCTTTTAAAAACAGTAAACAATATGTCACCTCTTCCCCATGTCTGAATGTTCCTAATCACTATCCATATTATGTGTTCTTCAACCTACTCGTGCTAAAGATGCAGGAATTTTGATCTTTGAAAAACACAGACCGAAGAAAATATGTTGGAAAAAGTATATCAGCAAGTTAATATAAGTTGTGGTTGTCACAGTAAACAGATCTACTCACACAAGTTTATATTGGACTGAGAGAAAGTGTGCTATGCACAAACTGAGATGATCTATATTCATAATTGATGTTCACATTCCCAGAGCTTAGGCAAGATGCTGAATATTCTTCACCAAGCTCAAAGAAACCCTAGTGGATGATCTCTAAGTATGGAATTAAAAAGTCTATCTAAATGCAGAGACACTCTCAGAAACACTTTGTCTTGCCTTTTCTAGCCAAGTGGTCTGAATTATTTGGGTAATGTGATTTGTGTGGACCAAAAATACACATGTATTTTTAATTGAGCTAAGAAAGTTTCTTATTTTTCTTTATCACTTTAAAATGTTCACTCTAAAATATTAAGCCAATTAACATTCTTTAAATTGCTAAAACAAAATATCCATGAACAAAATGTACATTTGCAAGAGTCCCAATATACCCAGCATTAAGCTAACGTAATGAGAACATAATTTCTACTTCAGTGAGCCCTTGTGACTCTCAGAAATGCCATTACATTTCTGTGCCTTGTGAGGATTTCACAGAATTCTACCTGAAGTGTTCTGGCTTCTACTAAGGAGCACAGTACATGGAATGACTAAGAACTAGCTAAGAGGCAAAGCATAGGCACATCAAGTGTCACACCTGACTGTGGTCATGTCTATCTCTGTGTGATCCAATTCACTTCACATCAACAGCACCCAAGCTGACAGCTTCAGACGTCTGGCCTGGACTTCTAATCCCTGCCTATGGCATTAGACCTCCCTTAAATTCTGAATACAACTCAAATTTGAGAAATATTTGAACCAAAAATCTTCAGTATAATCCCATGTGAGGTATGAATTTAAGTTATATGTTGTAGTTAGAGGTATATTTAACTATTGGAGACACCATCATATGTACAATAAAGACCTTAGGAATAATGAAAGAAAAATTGTCCAGTGAACACTTAGTCTGAAAGTTAATATCCTCCATCTGGATCCAGGATGATAGAAAACTCTTCTCATAGAAATCACAATATAAAAGAAAGAATTATGATCTTTATTCTTTGAAGGCATTGACAAGATAGCATTCATGTTGGAGAGAAGCTGTAGCTCCTGAATTTCTAGCATTGCCATCAAACAGAGTAATGAAAATATAAAACAAATGCAGCAAAAGCATTTGTGAGGTAACTAAAATAGTCAAACTCATAGAAGCAGAGAGTAGAATGAATGGTGGTTGCCTGGGGCTGGGCTGAAAAATCTTTCTAGCACAAGGCAGAAATGTTTGGTCCCATAAAGACAAGGATTATGAAAGATACTGAACATTCTCTATAACTAGCAGACCTGTTCTTACAAGGAAATGACTAATGAAAGAGTTAAAAGAATCCTATGGGTGAGTGGATATAAATTTTAAATGCCAGAGAATCAATTATGTCAAAAGCAAAGGATTTACAGCAATAATTACAGAGATATTTCTTTCCCTCCTTCAAACTAAGGGCAAGGGGTTTCTGGTGAACTCCAGAGCAGCCCAGTAGTTACGCTTGCGCACATGTGTAGTTGCTGTGCTAAAAGTCATTGGATAATAAACTATAAGTCGTTCACTATCTCGTCTGGGATTAGCTTTTCTCTAGGAATTCTTTCACTTTTCCAATATACTTCTGAACTAAAATCACTCCTTCAAATAGAGAAACAGTACTCTTTACAGAGAAGTAGCCAAAAGCCAAGAGTAACCTTTTTGACCTTGACTTTGCACTCAGTCTCGTCCCCCATTTCTGATCTCTCCTAGAAGCAGTGCTGTGACTACCCCACCAGCTACCCAGTCATGTTCCAGCTTGATCCCCTGAAGACTGGATTTTATGATCTCTAGCCCACCTACTACTTTCACTGGGAATTACTGAGAATAGAATGTTTCCTACAAATGGTAAACTTTACAAATATTGGTGGATCTTACCTATTACAAAGTTTCAAAACAAAACATCTTTAAGTAACACATGGCATCTCTTAAGAATTTTTTTTTAAACTCAATTAGACCAGTGTTTGTATGCAAATTCAGACTTAAAATAAACTGTGGGAAGATATGCATATAATCCTGGTTGTATATAGCTGGCACAAGCTATAATTTACACATTAATATTCACAATCCAACCTGGCTACTTCAAATTACTGACAACCAGCTTTGGTTCCTTATTTATAGAACTTTCCTGGAAAGGATCAGCATTTGCTGGGAAACTAAATGACTATGTTCTAATCATGTTTCTGAGACCTCATTTTGAGATCTCAGAAGAGTCTCTAAAAAAAACTCTGTGAGATAACATTTCCATAAATGAACTCATAATGAAAACCTTTAATAAGGACGATGGAACTAAAGATAGTTATCCCATGTAAGTGGCAGGCAGTTACAGTACAAATTCTGAGCACTCATTCTATTTTTAGTTTCTATAAGGGTAATGGGCAAAATGATACTAAATTGGTATAATGTTTCACATTGGTCTTAATTTAAAATGTCTTTTTCTTTCTAGTACTATCTATGTATTAAATTATACTAGGAAAACTCTAGAAGAGGGATATAAGAAAAGGTAATTATTTTGTCCGATTTAAATAGGACTGCTCTCAGGTAAATTTTATGCCTCAGTTTCTCTCTATACTTTGAAAAATTCTGTCAGTCATCTTGCTGGGAAAAATGTCCTTTGAAAGTGGCTAAGATTTCTATAACTACTGCTATCATTACGGGGTACATGAAATGTAAATATCCAATTGAACTACAATATATGTCACTTTCTTTTATTTTAAAAAAACACACATATACTGTATCACATGGCATGAAATAAGATTTAATGTTTTCTAACTTCCCCCTCCCATTATTTTGTTGCTGACCTGTTATCTAATGTAAAATTTGGAACAAACCCAGACTATTTTCAACCATGCAGATAGCTCATTATCCAGGTGTCTTAAAGATGGAGGGATTAGTGAGCATAAGGGTGGTGCTATGAAGGAGTTAGAATCCTGGGAATTGAAAACTAGCCTAAAGCCAAGTCTTGCTCATGATCCAAATCACCCACGGGGAGATAAGGTTGGGATTTGAGATAAAATATGCCACATTATCCCAGACACCATCTACCATTCATTTTACCTATTGTATTGATAAGTCCCCCACCCCACCCCACAACCCACATACCCATATACACAATCTCTAACTCTTTGGCCTTTAAATTTGTAACCAAAGTACAGTTGCAAGCCCAACCCAACACACTTGGCCTTACGCCTTTTTCCTCCCGATTTTAATAAAACAGTATTTTTGATTCTTCATTAAAAAGAAGAGATGCTTTGGGAATTTTCTGTTTCCTAACCATCACCTAGTATTATTCATTCAGCTTTGTGTGCATGTATGTGTTTTAACAAGCTCTCATAAATTACATATGATACTAAGCTTGGCCTTTTTATGCAGCTGTTGTTTGTGAGTAGGTTGGGTTTAGTGGTGTTAATGGTGGAGGCATACTCTTGGCTGCGCCCACGTCTCCAGCTAGAAAACAGATTCTTGTAACTCATATCACCTTTGTTGACAGGAAGGTCAGCAGTTTAAACATTTTTATTTATTTATTCATTTGCCCTTTATTTAGTTTTTGATGAGGGAGGAATTGGGGATAGGGAGATGTTGACATATATATTTATTTATTCATAGTGTCTATCAGGATGCAGTTTGAGCTTTTAAAAACTGAATTATACTTGATTGTGACAATTAAACATATATTTTGTAATATACAATGTGACTGTACATAGAACAACTGCGAAATTTGGGAAAATTGATTCCTAGAGAACCAAGCTTATTCTATTCAGATAAGCAAGCTTATCTGTTCTTAAATCAGATCTTAGAGCAGACACTAAAAGTAGGAGTTCAAATGCATGTCTATGAGGTCAGGTAGCAGCAATGTTCTTGCCAGATTGAGGACTGACAATAGATAAAGAATATACTTAAGATACAGTTTTCTGCCACTCTTCTGTCTTTCTTGAACCTCAAGTTCTAGAGGCATGCTCAAGGGTGGTGCTTTATTTTCCTGTTGTTTTTCATGGCAAGGATGGAGGCCATCATCCTTAGCAAACTGACACATGACCAGAAAATCAAATACTACATGTTCTCACTAATAAGTGGGAGCTAAATGATGAAAACTCATGGACACATAGAGATGAAAAACAGACACTGGGGCCTACTTGAGGGTGGAGGGTAGGAGGAGAGAGAGGATCAGAAAAAGTACCTATTGGGTACCAGGCTTAACGCCTGGGTGATGAAGTAACCTGTACTACAAACCCCCATGACATTAGTTTACCTATATAACAAACCTGCATATGTACTCTGGAACCTAAAATAAAAATTAAAACAACAACAACAACACACACTAGGTTGAAAACATACTCCTATTGGTGGAGATAGGATGCTCTCAGGATCATCATCCCTCTGCCTAAGCCTGGTTTTTGTCAACAAGCTCAAACTCAATTTGAGAATATTCAACAGGATCTTAATCAGTTGATGAGTCTCTCACAGTAGCATCTATATTCTCTTTAAGAGTGATTTCTTCTGCCAGCAATACTGTGTCCTTTGTCAAAGTCAGCCCCAGGCCTTGCCTAATGTATCCTGGAGTTCCAAGGCAGATTGACCAGAGGCTTTTAGACGGTAGGGTATCTACAATCCTCAGGTAAAAATAATGTGACATGAAGAATCAAAGAGCCTCCTGGGTTGCAGATGATAACAATCCACGGATCTAAACATCTCTTCTCTTTTCCAAGTGGCACGACCCATTCCTAAGGACTTAAACACCAAGCTCTTCCTGCTTATTGACTTTGGGACCCAAGGGATATAGCCTGGTTATTCCCGATCATAAGCTTAGCTTTCCCAAGATTTCAGTAAATATATATCTATTGGAAAAAAGTAAGTGGAGTCTGTCTTTCCAAATATTAGCTTATGACTTAACAACCATGTTTCAGATCTATTTTTCCACTCTACAATGACCCTATCTTCTGCCAGTTTCAATTCTGTTTACTTCTTTAGTCCCTACCCCACTAATCTAATGTTCCTTTGCTTTGCTCTGGGAGTGCATGGACTCAAGTGGGCTGCCCTTCAATCCTTGTTGTGTGCCCCAACTGTCATTCTATTCTCTCCTTAAAGATTAACGTGCAGGAGAGTAAAATAAATGAAAGGGAACTTTCCCTTTTCCTCAACTGTCTCTGCCAATAGGAATGGAAACAAACAAACAAAAAAACTGTAGGGCTACCTCCATGATGTGGACTAAACTGTATCTCCTCGAAATACATATGTTGAAGCTTTAACCACCAGTTCCTCAGAATATGACCACATCTGGAGATTAAGAATGGTTTAAGGAGATGTATATGGGTGCCAACTAGACTTGTAATGGTCAGTTTTATGTGTCAGCTTGGCTGGGCCATGGTCCCTGGATATTTTGTCAAACATTATTCTGAACGTTTCTAGGCGGGTGTTTTCAGATGAGATTTACATTTAAATCAATGAACTCTGAGTCAAGCAAATTGCCCTCCATAATGTGAAGGGGGCTGATTCAATCAGTTGAAGGCCCGAATAGAACAAAAGACTGACCTCTCCCCAAATGAGAAAGAATTCTGACAACAGAAATTTTATGAACTTAAACAGCAATATCAGCTTTTCCTGAGTCTCTAGACTGCCAACCCAGCCTGAAGATTTTAGATTTGCCAGTCTCCATAATTGTGAGTCAATTCCTTAAACTAAAGCACTCTCTTTCTGTCTCTCTGCCTCTGTCTCTCTCTCTCTCTCTCTCTCTCACACACACACACAGACACACACACACACACACACATACACACACACACAATTGGTTCTGTCCCTCTGGAGAACCTTGACTAATATTCCCTGCCATATCTCATCTTAGCACCCCTGTTCCTATCTGCTGAGTCTGGAAATATCATCTCAGAATTTTGCCGCTGCAGTTGGTTTTGAAGGACCTACTCTTCACAGATGGTTAAGTTGGAAGCCCTGAGAGTGGAAGGAGCCCCTCTTATATAGATTAATAGTTACTTCTGTAATTAAAAAATACATCTATCCCAATGCACACACTTTTATTCCTATCACTGTTCCTATAAAGATTTTCTCTCACGACTGTCACTGTCTGAGCTTAGGTGTAGTCACTTTACTTCTGGAAAAGGTTGAGGGATAAATTAAGGGACATGACTGTGGCACTTTCTGCTCAGCAACTTCAGCATTTCTTTAAGAGGAGGGTAAGGGACGCGACACTTCTCTTTCATCTTTTTCCTTAGTCTTTCCTTCAACTGCCAGGACACGTACATACACCTTGCATTGATAGTATCCTAAAAACACTAACAGAATCCTAAAACAAAATATGAGACAAATAATCATGTTAAGAATTCTTTTCTCCCACCATGATTTCATAAAAGAGATAAAATTTTCCTTTAAAAGCAGGATAAACATTATAATTTATGCTCTATATTCTGATAGTGTTAAAAAAGCTATTGTAGACATTGCTAAGCAGATGCATCAAGAGATATTTAAGTATTTTTGTCTTTTTTTAATTGAGTTTTTCCTCTCAGTCCTGAGTCTTGTCCCCTTTGCTATAAATATTTTATTGTTACTATTTTATTAAAACAAATACTTGTTTAACCAATTGTATATTTGAATATGGGTTTGTGTGCATGTAATATACAACTTCTCAAATGTTGAAATGTATAGACATCAAAAATGACCTGAAGAATGACCATAATGAATCCTTGATATATTATTTCCACGTATGGCATTTCCCTTCTGTATCATTCAGATCACCTTGTCTTGTGTGGGGAAAAAACCCATTGCCCTGAAATTTTACTGCATTCATTTTGCAATTGAAGGAAAAAAAATTCTGTACGTGCCAGTTAATCATCCTAGATGTAAGCACCAGCTGCACTTTCTGCTTTCTTTATGAGCATATTTTACTTCAGGTAAACATGGTAATTCTGGCAGAAAATTGATATGAATCCAGCCATTATGTATTCATTATTTTTTAAGAACATTTACATTTGTACAGGAAATAATGTTAAATTAGAGGAAGAGAAACTTGAATTCGTGTCTTGGCTCTGCCACCTTGATTCTAGGTAAGTTAATTAGTCTTAGTTTCCACATCTGTAAGTTGGGATAATATCCTTTACTTTATAGGGTTGCTATGAAAATGAACAGCAGTAATTTATGTAAAGTTTTGCAGTACCTGGACATTGCTTTTGTTCAGTTAATTATTGTTTAACTCATTACCTCCTGTAAAGAAAATAATTATAATATCTGCTTTATCTTTTAAGCAAACTATGATGAAAAAAATGTAGTACTAACCACAAATCCTCTTAGGGATACTTTTAGAGGAAAATGCAAACATAAAGTATGACCCCTTGTATGTGCGTGCATGTGTGTGTGTGTGTGTGTATTTCATTCTACATGCATAAACATTCCGTGTTAAACCCATTAGTCCTAATTTCAATCAGCATAACTGGGGATCCTTGCTTCCTTCCATATGCCTGTCCCAGCTTTTAAGATCAGTTCTAAGCAACAGGAAAAATGTTAGTCAAAATGTTTCAGAAATGGTTGACAAGTCATTGTTCTTGATGTAAATTAATGAATAACTGCCAGTTAACATCTTATTTCAACCCCGCTGACAGAATCCATACACACAGAACAGCACAAGCCAGCTGGAATAAGCCCTCCACTCAACAGAGAGAATGAGTCATTAATTCCTTTTCTCAGGTTTGGGCAGTTGGAGTACAATTCATGGAACTAAACAGGAGGGAGGTTATGTCTATCAGGAGACTGGGCCGGGCATAAAAAGAGAAATGGAGACTATTTGTTCTTTAGAAATTGAAAAATGTTAATGAACAAAGCTCAGCCAGGAAAAATTGTTTGGAGAGACACCCATTCATAAAACTAAAGTTCTGTTTCCTTTGGTCCAGTTATATTAATGCAGGCAGAGCTCACGGTCAGAGACTTCAATGGATACCAGGGCTACCCTAGAATAATACCTATAGCAAATCAGGTCCTCTCAGCATTACTTATTCTGATCTGTTGCTCTGGTATTTGCCTGTTTTGTGTTGCTATAAAGGAATACCTGGGACTGAATAATTCATAAAGAAAAGTGGTTTATTTGGCTCATGGTTCTACAGGCTATACACAAAGCATGGCGCCAGCATCTACTTCTGGTCAGGAACTCAGGAAGCTTCCAATCATGCTGGAAGGTGAAGGAGGAATAGGCGTGTCACATGGTGAGAGCGCAGGCAGGAGATAGGGGAGAGAAGCACCAGACTCTTTTAAACAATCAATTCTTGCATGAACTAACAGAGTAAGAACTCACTCATTACCACTGGGAGGGCACACATGATCCAGTCACCTCCAATGAGGCCCGACCTCCAACATGAGGTCGCATTTCAACATGAGATTTGGAGGGGACAAATATCTAAACTTGATCACTTGCTTAGGAGGATGTGAAGTTGTATTTTTCTCTCTTGTACATATGGAAAAGGACAAGAATAACGCTACCAAATATTTTACTATATGGCCAATTACAACTGATGTGTGGAGTGGATCTACTGACTTCTAAGTGTATTGCAAGAACTCCATGATTTCTTCCTGTTGGCCTCTCTGATGGCCCCAAAGGAATTCAGCCCCCAATAGGAAGGAGCTGGTCTGATATCGACAAAGCCTCATCCAAGCCTCACATTCAGCTTCCCATAATTACAAATCAAACTGCCTACCTTTCTCATAGAGACACCTGAGTAGTCAGATTCGTTTTCATCAAAAATTCTAAGCATATTCACTTCATCCTGCATAGCACCTGTATTAGGCTTGTCAAAGTTCTTGATATCAGAAGTTTCAAACTCAGGGTAAAATTATGCTGTTTCAGCTAAAACGTTTTTTGATGTCAGTTTCTACAATAATTACATTTTGCTAGGTTTTTAAAATTTCAAAAGCAATACATGATCAATGTAAAAATTTAAAAAATGCTAAAAGCACAAAAGAAGAAACTTACCCATGACCATATGATTCATTCAATTAATCTGTATTTCTTACACCTACTATCTGCCAGGGACCGTAGATATGTAAGCACTGTTAATACTTACGGTCTAGCTTCAGAAATGCAGGTAAGTAGATATCCATATTTATGCTTGTAGTAGTTAACAATTTTTTTGGGAGGGGGAGGGGATAAAGTTTCACTCTTGTTGCCCAGGCTGGAGTGCAACGTATGATCTCAGCTCACAGCAACCTCTGCCTCTCGGGTTCCAGCGATTCTCCTGCCTCAGTATACCAAGTAGCTGGAATTACAGGCACTTGCCACCATGCCCAGCTAATTTTTGTAGTTTTAGTAGAGACGGAGTTTCACCATGTTGGCCAGGATGGTCTTGAACTCCTGAACTCTGGTGATCCACCTGCCTCAGTCTCCCAAAATACTGGGATTATAGGCGTGAGCCACCATGTACAGCCAACATTTTTTTTTAAAAGAGTAAGTGTTTAACATTATTTATTAAGTGTAACCTCAATGATATTATGAGAAGAATGTTGAAATAGAGTCAGAAGCCTGGGTTCTAGATTAAACTCTTACTAGCTGACCTAGAACAAACCAAGTTTTCCTCGTACCCTTTAGTACTTTTTATATCTACCATTCTGTGAATTTTACTACCAGTAACCAATATGTGCAGTTCTTTATAAAGCCCATTATTCAAATGATGCCCAGTGTTCTTTTTCTAAATCAATAATAGACTTTTCTGTCATAATAATTTGGCATAATCATTCATGTGGCTGCACCTCAAAGTATGAATCTACATGACTTAATTTTTTTTTTTTTTTTTTTTTTTACTTAAGTTCAGGGTACAATGGCATGTTTGTTATATAGGTAAACTTGTGTCACGCGGATTTGTTGTAAAGACTATTTCATCATTTAGTAAACATCGTATAATGTATACTAAAGCCTAGTATACATTAGTTATTTTTCCTGACCCACTCCCTCCACCCACCTTCCACTCTCCGATAGACCCCAGTGTGTGTTGTTCCACTCTCTGTGGAATTTTATCCAAAACCTGTTACTTACAAACAAACAAACAACAAATGAATACAAACACTCAACGTGAACTATATAACAGAATAACATGCCTGAAACATCTCAGAATTATTTTCTTTTTGGTATTTAACAATACACTTCTAATCATTTTGGAGTATTAAACACTTTATAGTTTACTTGTACATTTGAAATATGCATACATGATCAGTCACAGAGGTAAAAGCCAACCAAAAATAGTTAATAAAGCCAAGGCCTGAATAAAACTGCTGCATTTCTAATCAGTGTTATTAACTGTTCAGAACCCTGAGTTTCCCCTGAAACCAGCTTTGCTCATGAAAGGGTCAGGAGAAGCAAACCACACCACTCTGGGTGGTATCAATGGTAAACACTATCTGACTCTGTAAAGAAGTACTTAAGCCATTCAGGCAGAAAACAACAGGGGAGAAAAAAAGACATGACAATAACAATATACAGTTGGCTCTCCATGTCTGTGGGTTCGGCTTCTACAAATTCAACCAATGATAGATCAGAAATATTGGAAAAATAAAAGTCAAAAACATGTGACTGAGCACGGTGGTTCATGCCTGTAATCCCAGCACTTTGGGAGGCCAAGGTGGGCGGATCATTTGAGGTGAAGAGTTTGAGACCAGCCTGGGCAACATGGCGAAACCCCATCTCTACTATAAACACAAAAATTAGATGGGTGTGGTGGCCGGTGCCTGTAATCCCAACTACTCGGAGGCTGAGGCAGGGAGAATTGCTTGAACCTGGGAGGTGGATGTTGCAGTGAGCCAAGATCGCACCAATGCACTCCAGCCTGGGCGACAGAGCAAGACTCCCTCTCAAAAAAAAAAAAAGTTAAAAACATTAAAAAATAATATTAGGCCGGGCGCGGTGCCTCAAGCCTGTAATCCCAGCACTTTGGGAGGCCGAGACGGGCGGATCACGAGGTCAGGAGATCGAGACCATCCTGGCTAACACGGTGAAACCCCGTCTCTACTAAAAAATACAAAAAACTAGCCGGGCG